>NC_065957.1:9010000-9317272 GCF_021464435.1 Cataglyphis hispanica | reverse complement strand
GGAAGAGCGACATGAGAAGCATTGTGTAGTGGCCAGACGATCTTTTCGAAGCAGAAGAGAGTCAGGGGTATCGCGATGTATTTTTAACGCGGCTTATCTGGCCGGAGACGAGCAACGACTAAACAACGTACGGGGGGGGAGGGGGAGGGAGAGGGCTGATTTAAAAGCCTCAGTGACTCTCAATTCGCATATCATGCCCGGGCGAAACTGGACAAGTTATTGTAAAAATATAATCTGCAGTTCTAGCTTTAGGCAGCATTTTTCACATGTATTTATGTTCTTAGGTAAATTTCTGGCTATAACCATATTATTATATAAAATATTAATTTTACTAAATATTCTTTTGCACCTCTAATTATTATCGCAAATTACGGCGAGCTAGAAGCGAGCTTTCTCGTTTAAAATTCTATCTAACGATGCGTCGGCTGCTAAAAATAATATTGACACACGGTAGCTAATAGCGCGTTAATATCGCTATAACATTTTAATTCGACAGCTGATGTGTGCCGGAGTCGAATTTCTGTTTTAGTTTCTACTTTGGACTATATATACGATCGGACCCTGAAATCTCGCTGATGACTCCGATGATAAAATTTGAAAAAAAAAATTCGGAACATCTCTTCTATATTAATCTTCAAACTATATGTAAACAGAGCAATGTCGTAATAATAATTTTTTAGATAGATACCTGTACCAAGTGTGAATTAAATAAAATTTAAATTGCATATGCGCGAATTAACGCGATTTGTCTCAATTGCTTCCAATTTCAATATATTTGATCATATAATTATTATTTCATCATATAATTTTTATAGGTACACATATTTTAAATAATTTTATCTCTAATAAATTCTGATTAACTCTGCTTAATATACGGAGAGCGAAAACTAAAATTATTTTAATCTTTTTAAAATTATTTTTAATTATCTGCGTTAATAAACTTCAACATGCGGCATTTTGGCAACGTGCAAACAAGACTGAATTATCTATGTATTAATTCTATGCGCGAGAATATATACATTTGTTTATAATTAAACGGCTTAGTTTCAGTTTATGGTACTCACCACATCCTGTGTAAAGTTAACGTGATTAATAGATTGCTGCATTTCCCGCAATGTGCATTAAATTTGATCAATATTCCCAATATTGTCAATAAAACGAATATGGATGACGAAGTAAGCTCCATCGTAAACCTTAATTGTGATTGTCACAACGCGCAGTCGACAAACAATCGAAATCTCGTTTCCTGAATTCCTACCCGACCTGATTCGACAGTGACAAATTTGGACGATTCCAATAACTTTTGCCCTAACGATTTAATGATTGTTTTTGGCTATTTTTCGGAGAAAGAAGCGTGAGGGGTCGCGACAACAATATTTTTTTATCAATACAATTACGTTACAGAAGAATGAGAAACTTGGTAAAAGATTCGAGGAGAACTAAACTAAAATAAAACTTAAACTTCTAGTTCTTGTCATCTCAAAAATATCTTCGATAATTATTCTCGCATTACAACGTTCAAGTTATAACATAATCTTTACACAAATATTTGGATTATATATTTCAACTTGTGCGCTTGTTTTGATGCTAAGAGATTTTCCGCGTGTATAAGAGGCCGGGGTTTCTTCATAAGGAATATTAATTGAAAGTTATAACGTGATAATTAAGTCGAGAAGTTTGACAACTTTAAATAACTTTGCGGTAGGCTAAAGGAATTTCTTCCCAACAGAGAAAGATCCCTTTAGTAATTAAGACACCTTTTATCAGGATAATCAGGAATGTTCAATAAATATTCAAAATAAAATAGATTATGCCTGTTTAATTATTTTACTTTAAAAATAAATAGTCGTGTAATTTATAACAATAACAAATTCAGAAATATGACCCGATTTTTAATAAGATAGCCTTGCAATTTATTTCTTCTCAAAGTTTTATATTCATGATAGAATAATAATATTTATTATGCAAGAAAATAGAGCTGACAAAATTAAATAATAAAAATTCTCTAACTAGATGATGATAACATTCGATCGTAATTGTCGAAAATTGGCTTGCAATAACAGCATTTGAAAGGAATGACGTGTTACGGATCGTTTAACACGTCGTTGCACTTGACAACTGAAGCAACGTTTTCTTTTTTTCTATTTTTTATTCTATTGTTCGCTTGCTCTTTTCGGAATCGCTTTACGAGTAGGATTTTTGGTAAATCCGTTTGACGACACATCGTGTGTAGAAGAGAAAGACGAGTTTGCCGGTCCATTATCGACAAATTTCACGCCTCGTCGATCGTCTCGACGATCTCACTGTCGCATGCCCTTCGGCGAGGAACGGTTTTTCGGTTTCCTTTTAACGATCCGATGCACCTGAAGCCTCTTAGTTTATTTCCTTTATCAGATTTCCTAGCTCGCTTCTTTCCGTCGAGAAAGCCGAGTCGTATTTGATTCCCCGTTGACGATCTTCACCGCAATCCTTTTTTGTAATCTTCAAGAATTAAATGCAAGTTTTATATTTTTTAAACAATTTTTTTCTTTTATGTCATAATACGTGGCGTATGCGACTTAATAAAAGTGAGGACTTTAATTTACGAAAATAGGATTTCCATATTTATATAATTTTACTACATAGTTGTGAGTCGGAAAACAATATCTCAAAATACTGACCAGTAGAGGTAGACCGTAGGTATTATTGTTATACGTTCTATTCTTTCAGTATGGACAGTCCAACAATCGCATACATCTATCCGTTCTATATTTAAATATTCTATTTTGGGAATTCATAGTCCAATGGAGTATTAAAATATGCAAAAAATTATGAAAGCTTGCTTCTTCTCTTAGACATTAAAAATAGATATTTTTTTTATTATATCCCGCGTTTCTTGTTTCACATTATTTATTTATATATGTTACTTTAATCTCTTTAAAAATGTAGAAAATTATACGTATATGTGCAGGTATATTATAGAATAATATTAATGTATTATTTGAGATATTAGTTCGCCTAGAATGCTAAACACGAACGTATGTTTTACATGGACTATATTAGTTATCTTCAGATTCAGGATAACAATGCGAAATTACGGTGCTTGATTTATGTCGATTATTGCTATTATGAAACATGCAAAAAAAAAAAAATAAATAAACGCGAGAAATCTATGTACAACCGCAGCTGCACGATCGAGTGATGTTCCATGAAAAAAAAAAGAAAAAGAAAAAGAAAAAGAAAAATAATGCATCGAAGAGAGTGCTTAATCTCATCGTAGAATCCATTAATCGTCCGCAAACGAATGAAAAGAGATACTCGAGCACATTTCTCGGGTTGCAAGATCGGTCATAAAAAAAATCAAGCGGGAATTGAGATGCGCATTTACGTAAACGGGGAGAGCCGCATATGGCACTGAAATGATACTGAGAAACTTCCACTTGCGACTCGAGCACTTGGTTCGTAAAATTGAGATATCATTCACAGCATGATTCTGTATTCGAGATTGAAAGATTTGCAAGTAAATGAATCGTGCGAGGCACAACGTGTGTTTAATCTCTGAAAAGATTATTGATTATACTCTAAGATACACTCGCAGAGATTGCTCTCTCCTCTCTCTCTCCCTTTCTCTCTCTCTCTTTCTGAAAAACAAACTTCTAAAAATATACGCTCGTTGAAAGAGGTAACCGTTAAAAAATATGCGAACGCAATGATTCTTAAAAGACTAAAATGAGATTTTTCAAAAGTTCTCTCTATAATTGAAACGTCGAATTCCAGACATAGCCAGACGAATGGGTTAGATAGATAGAATAAACTTCTCGCTGATCAATATTGCACGGAATTTTCCGGCTCTGATCTACGCTAGAACATTTTACGTAATTGCTAGCCTCGCTGTTAATTTCCTAGACAGCTGAGCGATATGATCGATGAGCGCGATGAAAGAAAGCTCATGAATTTCACTATGGGGATTATTATCGAGAAATGATTTTAATGCTCGGTCTAATAACATTGTCCCGCCACAAATTTCATCAATCGATATCAAGTCGATTGAACTTCCAATGGTGTAATCATAGCTTCGATATCATTTTCTTTGCCGTATCATCGCGACAATGGTTTTCAATTATTTCAATAATGTTATATGTCATCGTAAAATAATCTAATTGAACAAGAGACACAGACGTACTCGTTTTGCTTCGTTTGCTTGAGATTATATTACTCTCTACTTCCTCATTTCTCTTAGCTTGGCCATTTTTATCAAATCTCACATGGTTTCTCGATGATTTTAAATTTAATTTATGACTCGTACGAGCAATATCGCGCGCGAAGATATGTTTAAATTATTTAGATATTTCTTTCTCAGATAGAAGTGACTAACTGCGTCTTTGCGTCGAGCTCGGAGACTAGGATAAGTTCGAGAAGTCTGTGTGCTTCTACAACTTCATAGATTTCATAAGTAGATTACATACCCTATTTGCGATATATCCCGCGATCAATAGAGAGAGTAAACACGACCTCGCGGCAAGATGGGAAAATTCAAACTATAATCTAACTGTTGAAGATAATAGGAGTTTTGTCCGTGCTCCACTTTTTTTCCTTCGTGTGAATTTATTGGATTCGTTGATGCGCAGAATGGGTAGAATACGCGATAATTTATTGACATCTGGCCTCGCTAGTCTGATGTAAAAACATTATTGCATCTATAATTGCTTTGGTGCTCAGTGATTTTATTTATAGATAAACCGATGTATGTGTTTCAATATTTACGTGCATTTTAACGGAAAACCGACGGGGTTTTAAAAATATGTAAGTAGATTAAAATGCGCTGATAATAATATTACACCTTAGTCACGCCCTTGTTAATCCTTCCTTAATGGACATCATTTCCATAGAACAAATTCAATTTATAGTTGCATACAAATTAAAGCCATATTATTAATTTTCATGTCACGCGAATTCATGCTAATACTTCTTTAAAGCCTTTGGTCTCTAACCGCGCTCGTTCCGCATTAAAATATCACGCGATCAAAATATATTATTTCATTTTATAATACATAAATAATATCTTTTATGATGTAATTCCTTTTAATATCATATAAAGTATTAAAAATTTGTTTATATTAAAGATAATTATAAAGCCGCAAGTTTAAAAAGAAAAAATTAAATTAAAAAATATATGTGAATATAGTGATAAAGATAAAAAAAAATTGAAAAGAGTAATAAAAAAAAAAAAAATAAAATAAAATAAAAGCTCGCAGAAAAATATTTGCATGTCTGCGCTCATTATTCGTTACATTAAACAAATAAACAAACGTTCGATCACGATAGATATCATTCGTACACACATACACGCTCTTCGTACATTCACATATACACTCGTACATATGTCGTCCATACAAATATTAAATTTTACGGCCACAGTATCCATGCTTGGCCCGTATAATAGAAATCGTTTTTCGCTAATTCGTATGCGAAACTCGTCTGCAAACGCGTTTGCCATACGGACTGTCGATTTGCATACAACGGATATTCGCTCGTGGTGTTCCGGGGCGCCGAATTTGCAAACCTCTCCACGCGCCGAACTTCGGATCCGAAAGGAGCTTTTTGCACTGTCAATTCCACAGGTACCTACCCTCTCTCGTGGGTACGCGCAGTTTCAATACACGGTGTGTCGTTGGACGATCGATACCGGGATGAGGGCGGGGAGGAGGAGAGAGACAAATGGAACGTGGATGAACACGCAAGCCCGCATGGAGAAAAGCTACTACGCTCGTGAGAACACGAAGAAATCGGTATTCGGAAGCATTTACGACGAGATATTTCGGTGTAGGGATTGCGGCAAACACACATGCGTGTTTATCTCTCTGAATTATTTAAATCGTTGAAATGTATTCGCTCGATGATTGATCAGATTAGTCTTCAGAGAATAGCTTGAAGAAACGAGAGCATGCTTTAGATTGCTTGAGAAATAGATAAAGGAATTTCTCCGATCGATTCTCTCTTTCTCTCTCTCTTGTCAAGTCTTATTCGATGATTCCATTCTTATTAAAGGATTCGTGATCGCATCGATAAATAGGCAGAGTCATTATTATCGTATATCCATATCATTGCAATAACAGCAGCAAGAAAATATAAATACCAAAGTTCAAGAGGAGATCGCGTCGGGGCAAGAATAAAGCAGCGTTAAGGGATCGCCCTGGACACCTTCCCACGAGAACAACCGCGGTAAATAAAGGCGAAAGGGGACAAATGGCGGTTAGTGGAAGCTGCAGGCCGTATCGAGTCAATATGCATGGCAACTACTAGAAGAACAATGAGTCCTAAATATCTTTGCCTCGATGTTGATCTCTAGTCATCTGCCTTCCTTCTTTCCAATCGTCCTCTAATATTTGTTGACAATATTGCGATCCTTCTCCTGTTGACAACATTAAGATAGATCCTTTCTTCGAGTAGATAATTCGGCTCATATCAATGATTCATATCATGAGAATTTCGAGAAAACTGACACACTACGTATAATAAAATATCATACCAGTCTTTTAAGATAATCGGTTATAAATAAAAAAAGGGATAGGGATGGTATTAATTAGAGAATTATGAGGAACATAATATGTGATAAAATTGTTAATAATATAAAATCCTCTTTCCTTTCGTGTTATGCTTAAATGTAACTAACGGAATAAAAAATATATTTCTGATGATTATCAGAGATTATCTCTTTTACAATCGTGTTTTAAAATCTCTTTTAAAATTCGACCACATCTCCCATTAAATTTCGGTTGGTCGAAAGAACAGTAAGCATGAGTGTCGAATTATTTTGGCACGAAGTGTAGATAACGTCGACGTTTATTCAGATGTAAAAGCACCGGCGTTTCACTTGTGCATCGGATTTTCCTATCTGCGGTTTCTCCCTGTTCAACAAAGAGAAACTTTTGAGCGAATAAACTCGCGGATTTCTCGTATATATTATATTGTAAGGCTTGTGGATATGTATTTTTGCAATATTTCGTCATAAATATTTATTAACGTATCTATTTTAAATCTAATATGTATTATAAAATTCTCCTCTCGATTCACGAACGTGCGCTTCGCTTTTCGCTGTGCGTGAAGGTAAGTGATCATCGTTCAAATAACCATATGATCAAATATAGTGCGTACACAATGACGAAAGACCTTCTTTTGTTACATTAGCTATATTAGCCGCAAAATGGAATCGGGAGCGATGGAAGATAAAGGATCGGCCAATATCGTTCTAGTAACATACTTACTACGCCAATATTCCAACGATTTTATCTCGTGTATGCACGCTACATATCTTCCTCTATATCTCTAATTAAAAAACTTTTTCAGCAAATAGCGTGTTTTGATATCTAATGTAGACTTCGCGATAAGCAATTTCAAATTCTACTTTAATGTAGACTTTGAGATAAGCAGTTCTAAATGCTATCTAAAATTATTATGGTTTGCTGAAAACTCTTTTTCTACAGCGCTTAATAATGTAATAGCGATTTAATTTCCGCTGTCTTTTCTTCTTTTTATCTTTCAGACGAAAGACGAATTCAACGTATTTTATATAATTGATTTAACGGACCTAAACTTGACACTTTTTTTTTTATTTTTTTTTTTTGAAAAGATATTTGAAAAGTCTCTGTAGATTTATGTGTGCGCAGAAGACTCGCTATTCTGTAACGGAAATAACGAGGTATTTTGATCGTACCTCGTTTCGTGGATATGACGGTCGGCATCGATGTGAGCTACGACGGGATGCCAGCTCTATCAGTGGCAGTGATAGCCCACAACCGAGTCTCGTTCCTCTTCGTGGACCTCGTCGTCGTCGTCGTCGTCTTCGGGACGAGCCACTAACCTGGTAGTCATCTCCGTGACGACGGCCAGTCCGTCATCGTCCAACAACCGACGTATGTATGATCTAAAGGCACACAACAGAGCATTCCTTTTCCTCTCTAAACGTAAGCGTAGCTAAATATATTTATCGATCAATATTGTAATGGATTACTTAATATGAAATACGAATAACAGTTATTTTTAGGTACTCTGCCTTTTAGAAATGTCTGATTAATAATGAAAATCGTTTCTGTAATATTCATATAAAAATGGACAATGTGATTCATTGTCTGATAATTATAACAATTTTTGTACGTTCGATTGACCGATTGACCCCACGCTCGCAGATGAATCGTGATTACATCAATTGTTTTATCAACAGTTTTTTTATAGTGATATTTCATATTTAATAATTTATTCGAACCCAATTACACATTCTATGAAAATAAAAAAATGTCACTTTCACGAGATCGGATAGTTTGTCGTAACAATACGTGAATATGCAAAGAAACTCAGCATCACTGAGTAAATTTTTTCGAAGAAGATAAGAAGCAGGTTTCTTTAATTATAAAGATGATATGCTTACGTGAGATTTTATCTACTTAGTAAACATAAAGTAGGTTACCACTCATTTTATTCTATCAAACTTTAAGAGAGAGAGAGAGAGAGAGTTCGACATCTACAATGCATTGCCGGGTTTAAGGTGAAAAGGTTTTTTACCGCGACCGAGAACAAAAGTTTTACTAGTGCTTCAAGCGTTAAACCCTATAATGACAATTTCTTGTTCGCTTATGAAGTTAGAATCAACTTTTTACTACAAGCAGAGGCTAAAATGGCCGCTCGGCTCGCCATATGTTCGGCTCGCATCTTGCTCTTATTAGTTCTTTTTTTTTTACAAAGGAAGAGAAAGGTAATATTTGTTGCATAGAAATTAGACATATTTTCCTATATTCAACAAAAATGATTTTGCCAATATTTTAATTTATAAACTAGATTTAATATTTTTATAAATAATAATATGTATTTTTTCTGACACAACATATGCACACAGAAAATATATACATATGTATGCTGATTAATATTCATGATTATCTGAAAGAATATTAATCAATTTATTGTATATAATTGTGCAATATATTTAAAAAAAAAAAAAACAAATCTTCAAATTAACGCAATTTCTTAATAATATTTTTGTGGAAGATAAATTATTGAAATAATTAGAAAGAGTGGATGAATCATTATATATTTATAAAGATACGCCTGCAAGCAGCGAGCATTACTTTCTATTGATAGAAATATCATGAAATAGTAACTGACCGAGATTACACACCCACAGATATAATGCAACATCGCACACATGTTGCTGCATCAAAGTTTAACCAAAGTTGTAAAGTGACAAACATGCTGTTATTGTCTATTATTACAGTTATTATACAGTACAATTGTTAAATGGTTATCTCTGAGTGCGCTCACGAAGCTATAACATCAGTTTAGGAAAGCGATTCTGTCAAAAGACAAAGATATATTCGGCCTCTCCTTGTACGGTTCTATCCGCGTATATGGTATGCAATATTTTATATATGAATACCCTGTATATATAAAGTATTATAATTTTTGTACATGCTATATTAAAGCTAGAAACTTCAAATATTATAAATTGGAAAGAGTACGAATTTATATAAAATGCATAATATAAAATAATAAAATATAATTGTGTTCTATTTTTCATAAATGTTGGATATGCGCTTGCTCAATATGATGAGAATATTATCTTTTTTCTTTATTTGAAGCATCAATGAAATATAATATAAAGACTTAATTCAGCGAAATAGGCGCGATGGCTCAGTAAGCTCGAATATACCAGGCACGGCAGAAATGTCATCGAAAATTTTTGTGTCGCGGCAGAAATTGCATTCCTCCCCCGCCCTTCCAGATCTGCGATCTTCCACGGCCATTTCAATTTCGCGGGTATTCCCAGCTGTGGGAGATACGATCGATTGACGCGTCATAGAAAAATAGCAGCATGCGATTCACAAATTTTCCCATCTGTGCGTTCGACATTTCGTAACAAGTTATGTCAGATGAACATTCCATTTATGTCGGATTAACGTTCGCTCGTAATTTCGCGAACGAAAATGACGACACCCTCCCTAAGACAACACATGTCCCTAAAGGACGTGAAAAAAAAAATGACTTGAAGACGTCTTATCACGCTTCAGACTTCTTTAAGATGCCTTTTGACCTTTTTGTATTATCTGTAGGGACGCTAAAAAGAAAACCAAGATCTTGGATATAAATGTTAGTGACATGTAATATCTCTGTATCATCGCGTTTAGTACTTCTCATCAAAATTTTCAACTATTATGTTTTTGAGTGTTTTTGACCACTATAAAATTGATTCAAATAAATAATTAAATAATTATAAATAATTATAAATAATTAAAATTTTTATTGTCTATGTGTGTTAACACATGGATTGAAAAGCAATATTATTTCTCTATTATTTGTTATTAGTCTCCGTACGTAATTTTTTCTCGAGATTCTTCATTTTCTGTGATATCGTTGTAACCATCGCTATACAAGAAAATGTATGTAAACTACGTGCTGTGCATTCCCGTACAGAGCAGCAGAGTTTAATAAAACAGATGCATAACTCTGTAGGTATTACGAATTGATATTTGAACATATATTCACATATTCACAGCGAGAAGGAGATGACAATGATGGTGCAATCACGGCAATTCAATGTTGCAAATATTAAAATCTGGTTATGGCTTCGTATGTTGGCGATAAAGTGTGCGATAAAGAAGCGATACGAAATCTGTGTGGATTCTATCGCGTAAAATTCTTCAGATAGAAATCGTTCAATCTTGTGCCAACGCTGATCTCAAACAGCGTTTCATTTAATAAGTGATTTTTTGGCAATTGTTCCATGTAACGATAGAATGTAAAAGATGGGAAGGGAAAGAATGAGGTGAAGTAAATAAATTATTTGATCAATTTTATGATAAGTTTAAAATCAATTTCTTCAAACTCGAAAACTTTATGGAAGACAAACAAATTTTCATTATTAAATATTTTTTTCAAAAATTAAATATAAATGAAATTTCTTCAAATTAAATTTAATCGAAGAAGAAAACTATTTATTTGTCAAGGCTTGATTTTTCAAAATCTTTTAACTTTCAAACTTGTAATTGATGTTCTTAAGTCTGTAAAAATATTTTTCTTACAATTAATCTATCTTCTATAAGAATATTTTTAAAAAACATCAGAACATTTCTTGTTATTTTAACATCATATAATCGCATATATGTGTATAGTAGTTATATTCTTAATTCTGGTTTTTTATGACTTCTTTTTTCGACCTTTCTTTGTTGAAACTGATACAATTTCATACATATTTCATGCCGATTCAATTACTAACAACTGAGATGTTACTATCTGAGACACATCTTACGCAGACTTTTCTTAATAAATTTTGCAAAGGGTATCAAGAATGTTCATATAGGGTTAGTCGTAAGAGGTGCCGAGAGGATAGTCCCACGAAATCACTATCATCTGTCTTCCCGAAAAGTAAATCATCATCTTCTCTCAGATGATGATACGATCTATGTCATTACATTAAATTATATCATTTACGAAAAATCATGACAAATATTAAATATTAATTATTATCGGATATTATTGTTTCAAAATTATTAAAATAATTATATTATTTATATTACATACACCGAGAAGATTCTTGACTGGCATAATATATAATCTCACAAAAGGACGAGAGATATATGTCTATCATTTTTGCATAGATAATAAAATTAAAAAACGTAAATTCATATTTCGTTAGTGCAGGATGCCTATATTAAATCTTTTTAACCAATAAATTCTTTGCCACCTGCAATAAATCTCAATAATCTGTTTTCAATAAATTTTAAAAGCAAACCGCGCAATATCTATTTACTTTTAAATATGTTAAAAAGATTTATTTAGCAAAGAATATACAACATCATAGGAATAAGTAACATGAGACAGCTATTAATTCCATGTGCTTTTTGTTGTACGTGGATTTAGAAAATATTGCCGTTTATTAATGTTTTCAATGTTTGTCTTTATATATATATATATATATATATATATATATATATATATATATATAAAAGATAAAAACATTTATTTTAAAACATTTTGGCGACTAAATATCTCGGAATATAAATTTGTTGCACGGTTATTGAATGAAAAAAAGCCGGAGCTCCATTGAAGGAAAAATCCTAAGCAGATAGAATTGTGTGCGATGTATTATAATATTTATTGAGAGAATTTCTTTTGTTTTGAAAAATTAAAAGATCTCTTCAAAAATTTCATATTTAACCATTATCAGTTACTAGGCAACTATTTTTCTCCTTTTACATCACACGATAATATTTTTTTACTAAATAAGAAGTCTTTGATATGATAATGTGAAAGCAAATATAATTCATACATAATGCTTATAATACTTTGTTATTTGAAGGTAAATTTATAGGCAAAGAGTGTTCTATGTAACTTGAAATTATTCATTAATTTTTATATCAAAGAATATACTAATTTATTTTTTTTTCGCAAAGTCAAATTTTAATTTTAATTTAATTAATTTAATTAAATAATATTTATTACGCAAGTAATTATTAGACACTATTTGTAGATACATCATTAAAAATTTCCTTAAAAATTTTTAATTTGATTAACATACCTTTTGCTATTCCTCAGGATGTTCCGCCAGATTGTCTCATCGTTCGACGGTATCTGCCGATGATACCGATTCGTTCAGATAGCCTTGCACGCAAGCATCTGGTATGAAAGGTGGACAACTCGAGCGATTCGAAGAGACAGTCGCGGGTATCACCGCACGAAAGATATCTTTGAGTTTCCCCGTGTTTCTTTCTTTTTTTTTTCTTCTCTCTCGGATGAACACACACACACGCGCGCACACGCGATCACCCAGCCTCGTCCTTCAGGAAACGGTACCGTACCAGGGGCACAGGCTTGTACCACCCTCGGTACCGGGTCTTTTCGAGGCTCTATTGCCGGAAATCTCTTTCCACGTCGTTGGGGTCACATACATGCCACAAAAGATTTCGGGGATGGATGTCGACTCGAAATCACCTCCTGCGACGACATCAGCGAAAGGTACGTGTCTTCTCTCGAGTCGTGTCTCGCCGGGGACACTTATTCTCCGCGGATGACATAGTAAGCGCTTTTGCAATAATTTTCTTCGTCGAGAACGGGATCTCTCGTATAATGCGTGAACTTAAACGGAAGTACGTCGCGCTTAGCTCGACCGGACGCATGCCGGGATCTTGTCCCGTTGGAGACGGTTGAGTCAACAGATTCGAGCCTCGCCGACCCCGCCGTCCTCGCGGGTATCCGTACCCCCGCAATCTCTCGTCATGCCACCCAGTTCCTCCGCGGCCTCAGGACGCTCTTCTTCTGGCTCTTCGTCGTATTCGCCGGATCCGCATTACCAGAATCATGCTTCCATTCTTCGCGTGTTTGTCAGTCTCCGTTGATTATCTTCCTTCCGCGTATACTCGACGTGAGACTTGAAGGAGTCGGGAAATCAGCTCCTGCCCGCATCCTTTGTCGGAGACAGGTACGTGTTTCTCATACTTTCTACTGCCAGTTAACTTGGAAGTCTTTGAGCGCTTGCAGCGAAATATCAATACTCTCGGTAACGGAGCGAGCTGAACTGGAGGAGGTAGAACCGGAGCTGAAAGCAGAATCTCGCCGTTTGATCGCACTCAATACTTGTCACTTGGAAATCACTTTATGGTTCACGCCTCGCTTGCCGAACACTCCATTTTCACTCAATATTTTTTCATCATCCTTGTTTACAGAGTAACAGATAGAAAACGAGAGAAAAGATCGCAATAATCTATTTCTTTTATCGAAAAATTCATTTCTTTAATCATTTTTTTGAACGACAAAAAAATGCTTAAATACAATTAAAACGCGACTTGCGGAGGAAAGAAAGGCAGAGCGAAAATTAAATAAGCAATCACATACATCGGGAAAGAAGAAATAAGGAAGGGGGGGGGGGAAAGGTGATAAGTGCATATCGATCTCTCCGAAGAATGTTTCATTATTCGACAACATTGAAGAGCACTCTGAGGAATTTCGTCCATTACAGACCGGAAATTTCTAATAAATTCTCCAGTTTCCTTCTCTTTATCGCAGCAAACTCTCGAAACGAGCCACGGCCCATGAATTACTGATGCGTTTGCATATCGACGTGAGCGAAACGTCGAAACGAAACGTGTATTTTTGGAAGCGCCCGCTGCTCTATGCGGGGCATCGCATGCACAACTCCGCTATACAATGGAATACTTAAGCGAGTGTGTAAGTCACCGAGTATAGCACCTCGTAGAAATACCTCGTAGCTATTCAAATTCCCACTACGCTCCCTCTCCACGGGATGTATGTCTTCGATTATACACGTATATCCCGCTCTATCATACCCGTGCGATACACACTTGGCATTTAGAGAGAGTCCGATTGTCTATAAGATAAACATTTCTCTCTTCCGTAAGTAATAACTGTGGTGGAGCTAGTTGCTGGAATGCCAGCAATTGATATTTTGTCGAATATAATATGCACATTTTGTGGAATAAACATGTCTCAAGAATGAAGAATATATACACTCGTTTGAAGAGTAGATTTTGCCTCGCAATCAATTATCGAAATTATTATAGAATCGCGAGTGATCTTTTTTTATTGGAGCGAAACAGAAATACACGGACACTCTTACGGTGTGAAAATTTACACCGCTTCGACGTCAGGCGGCAGAAAAGCTGGGAAAGGCAACCGTCACGGTTTCTGCATAACGAACAGCTGGCGAGGGCTTTCTATCAATTCCGGCTGTCGGCTGTTGGAAATAAACGTATATATTCGCGCGTATTTTGGCGAATGAAAATGGGGGTGTCAAAAGAGTGAAAGATCGGCGGATGTGCAGAAGCGTGAACACCCGGGATTGGATTGTTTTACAATACAGCCATTTGTATAGATTATCACAGCTACAGTACATGTTACGGATCCACGAGATACGCAATCACACAGGATACACCTATATCGAGACGAATGCAATAAAACAATGGATAAAACGAAATATTACGCACATTAGACGAGAATAATACCAACGATTTTCTCACTCCGAAAGCGATCCGCGTAATCCCGACTTCTGTAATTTTTCCTCAATAATTTTCTTCTAGAAACGTAAAAGAAGAAAAAAACAAAGTTGTTTAAAGTATTCCTAACATCTCGTTGTGGAGAGAAAAAGGATTGAAATTTAGTTGATATTATTTTCATTCTTTTCTCTTGTTTTCTATCTCAATATATTATAATTTATGATTTATATTTTTATATTAATCCGTAATTTAAATCAATGTAATTCTTATCTCTTCTTCTTTATATTTTTATCTTTATTTACCATTATTTATTGTTTCGTGGTTAATGTTTCTTTCTTCTAGATCACGCGAAGAAATGAGAGTCTGATTTTCTCTTTGCTTTCTATACTGTATCACGTTGATTTCTTTTCGATGATATTCGCAATCTTCACGATTCGCACAACAAGCTTTTCTCTTCCATTTTAATTTTTTTTTTTTTTTTCAACGAATTTTTTTCAAACAGAATTTTTCACGTTGCACCTTATAAGATATTTGCATCTCGCTCCATATCTAGGAGAAAACATAGACTGTTATAAGTCAAGATTTCGCTACTCGAGCTACTCCGATCTTTCAGATATTATTGACGCTCATTCTCTCTCTCTCTCTCTCTCTCTTTGCCTCCATCTTCAATCAAATATTATCTCTCTCTCTCCCATCCTGCTTTTCCGCGCGTGTTCTCTCAACTTTTAAATCCCACTTTAAATATTAATCACCAGTAATTTTTCCCTCACAACCCCTTTATCACTCGCAATCTATGCCCTTCGCCTCGCTATTCACACTGATATCGCGGCAAAACGCACGAAAATTTCCCCTCCCCTCCCGCGTACCCTCTTACCCCCTTTCTTTCGCGATTATCACCATCCCCTCCGTCCATATCGCCCACCACCGATTTTATTCGCCAGCGGACGAACCTGCCATTCTCGCAACGAGGCCGAGATGGAGACAGACAGCAGAGGAGAGACGAGGCGAAGCGAAGCGAGAAAGAAACGCGCGCACGCACACCTACCACTTACATACACATACGCACGTCAAGACAGAAAGAGAGAGAGAGAGAGAGAGAGAGAGGGAACGTGTGTGTGTGTGTGTGTGTGTGTGTGTGTGCGAGATAGACAGAGAGAAGAGAGAGATCCACTCGCAGGAAGTGTGCTTACGGCACGAAGTCGCGCGCTCCACTGAGCTATCAGCGGGCATGCGTCCGCGTAGTAACCGGTAGCCCGCTACGGGCTTTCCCTGTCGTATTTTCCAACCCCCGCGCGTCTTGGCGGCGCGGCCACCTCTTCCGAGAGCAGCAGCCGCCGTCACCTCCACCACCACCACCACCACCACCATCACCGCCAGCACACCCCTGTGCTTCGAACCCACGGTCCGCCGGAGCGTCGTGCGCGCGCGTTCACCTGCGTGCGGGATGCAACAGATGCACCGGACGCGAGTCCTCCGACCCGGGGGTGCGGTGCATGTATGAGCTGCACGCTGCACAGTTACGGAACCGTCGAGCCTGTTACACAATCGAACGTAACGAGGAATAAAAAAAATTAAAAGAGAGAGAGAGAGAGAGAGAGAGAGAGAGAGAGATGAAAGAGAGGACATCGATTTATCGTATAGCGGGTTATCTTTAGAAGATAGCGGACCACGTCAGAATCGCTGCCTCTCTTCGTTCGTTGTGTCAGTTGACTTTTGTTTCTGTCTCCTTCTCTCTCTCTCTCTCTCTCTCTCTCTCTCTCTCTCGCTCTCTCGCTCTCTATTGGGAAAATAATAGCGTGATTAAAGATGATTTTTGTGTTTTATTATTTAGACAAATATTTGATATTTGAGAGACTATTATAACATAATGTATTTATAAATTGTTATATGAAGTTTGCTAGAGAGTACATTGATATACATATATAAGTTATTATTTGTGAAATGCTCATTAATTCCCAGTAGCGAAAACGTTTCCAATGATTAAATGATATTTAATAAATGATAAGGTACAATATATTATTTAGTGCAATATAAATTGTGTATAATTTTGCACATTATAATGAATTATAATTAGAAATAATATACGGTATCAACTTTATTTTTTCCGTACAATGTAAATATCATTTTTTTCATAGGAAAAACAAAGGTGATTGAGAAAAACTATATATGTATAAAGGAAAAGAAATTTTTTAATATCATTACATATTATTTTCCGATCCTAGATAATATCACGCTGATGCGAACATCTTGCTAGATTTTTTTGCTCTTTGAAATGTCGATGATGCGGGAGGCAATAGTTGTAACATCATAATGTAGAGCAATGTAATGCATTAATTATGAGATAATAATTTATTATTAAAATGTTGTGCTTCTATCTGCATCTATCTGTATATAATATAACATATGATGTTCTGTGTGCCTTTAAAAATCAGGCCAACATAAAAATATATATTCTTTTTTATTATAATTTACAAATGTTATGTAAATAATATTTTCTAATAGCTATAAGTATCCCGTACCAATATAAGCAAATTCAATAATTTTATTCCTGAATATTAAATTATAATTAAAACTTTGATGCTTTTGGTTCTTGAAAATAGAACAAAAAGCAAAGTAAACTAAAAGATTATTCGTTAACTTTTTAATCTGGTACTAAGAAAAATTAAATGCACATATTAATAAATTTAATATATTTTTCTATATTTAATTATTCCTTCATTAATTATATATTTTTGACTCAGAAATTGCTGTACCTATTGAAGAAATCACTACTTTATTAAATCATTTACCTTATCGGGAATGCGATTCAGGAGAGAAATGATTGTCATTCAAAAGTTTTTATATTCAAGATGTAAATTAATCGAGGCGGGAAAAGAGGAGTCATTTCGTTTATACAGCACATATTTACATAAATGAGTATAGTGTTGTAAATTTCGCTCGTAAACCTTTGATCATTACGTCGCGAGTGGTTTTATGTTACAAACTTAATTTTACGATATGTGGCGAGATTTATACGTAAGATATATCTGTCAATATGTGCAGATAATCGTTTGCGATGGGATAATATCTGAAGAGGATAACCAACGTTTATATTCACACACATAGATGATGATTTAAATTTGAATCCAATGCGTCGATCATACATGCTGGTCTCTATTAAACTCACCATCGATAAAATAGTATTAAAGATTGAACGGCTAGGGATATATATACAGTTGGAAAACCTTATATATTGATTGTCGGTAACGTCATAATATAATACATCGATTTAAATAAAATCATGTGAAATATATACACGATTTTTAAATTCCTATATAAAATAAATAGGCAATGTATATAATCATATGATTTATGTTACATGAAATATTGTTTTCTGTAATATTTTCTTGCGTCTGATGCCATAGTGATAGCAATTTCGACATCTCTCAATTGCAATAGATTATTGAAAGAAAAGAATCCGTCGATGCTAAGATAAGGAGGTTATGTTTGTCCGGAATGTCACGCCGTCACGTCACGCCATTCCTTTCGCGTAGTGGACGAAGTGGCGTGTTGAATTTTTGCGCATCGGCTCGAACTCGAATCGATTCAACGGTATCGAATTATACGGTAAATGTCAGAATAAATTGTTTTGCTCGCAAGGATGTGATTTGCCATTGATATGTAACGAAATTTCGAAAGATGTTATGTCTGCTTTAGCTTTGAAACGACGAGAAACGCTGCTCTAACCTTACTTTATAAGTACGATAACTTTCGTAATTGTTGCTCGATAAGATATAAGTACGATTTTACATAATGCATTAAATTCATTTTGCAATATTAAATATTGATGTATATTTAATTTTTTTTAAGTTAATTTTTATATGCAACTGACAAAATAATAAAATGATGTGACAGTGAAGTAGTATTGATAAATTTGCTATAATTCCATGAAATTCAATTTTTCTCCCTTAAAGTCATACTATTTCATTATAATTATGATAAATTATCATCTATATAATAATTGTTTCTTCAGAAAATTTATGTTTCTATTTTTTTATAACAGATTTCTGTAGAATGGAAGAATATGCAAGAGAACCATGTCCCTGGCGAATAGTGGACGACTGCGGCGGTGCCTTCACAATGGGTGTCATAGGTGGGGCAATCTTTCAAAGTATCAAAGGTTTCCGCAATGCACCAAGTGGATGGAAACAGCGTTTTACGGGCAGTGTTGTAGCAATCCGACAAAGAGCACCCATAATTGCTGGAAATTTTGCAGTATGGGGTGGGATGTTCTCCACAATTGATTGCACACTAGTCCACTTTAGAGGAGGAAAGGAAGATCCTTATAATTCTATTATTAGCGGGGCTGCAACTGGTGGAATTTTAGCCGCAAGAAATGGGCTGCCAGCAATGGTAGGCAGTGCAATCATTGGTGGAGTGTTATTGGCTCTGATAGAAGGTGTAGGAATTTGTTTCACACGTCTGTCTGCTGAACAATTTAAACCACCATCACTGGTTGAAGATCCATCACAATTCGGCACACCTCCACAGGGCTATCCATCATAATATTCAACCAAATTATTTAGACTTTTTTGAAATTAGAATGAAATGTTCAAGTATAACGATATATTCTTTCCAGCAATATTTTACAACAGAATATACTTGATCGTTTCTTTTTGCCAGTGTTAAATTTGTATGCAGCCTGGAGATCTTAGACTTAATATCAAATAATATTTTATGTTTTCTTATTTGTCATTGTAATTCTTTCAACCTTCAAGATATCAAATATGATACTTTATGTAAGAATACATCTCCTGTAAATACTTATAAAATATAAATAACAAATGTGAATGCACAGATATTAGATCACCTTTATAGTGCATTTTATTATAAATTATTGATTAATACTTCACATTTGTAAATATATATACGCTAATGTAATTAATCTTCATAGCATTAATATAACAATTAGTAATAAAACTAAATTTAGGCACGTTAAGGGGATGAAGACAGGAAATCAAGGTCATCGTCTTCAAATTCCTCAAAATCATTTAGAGATGGTTTTACAGATAAATCTAATTTTTGTTGTTTTAGATCATCATTTGAATCCTTTGTTACTGGCTCAATGTTGACATAGTTATTTCTTATTGATACATCTGGCAATATTTCTTGTCCTGAACATTTGGACCCAAGTAGAGAGTTTCTCAAATGTAATCGCTCAACCTATCAAAATTATTTTCGAAATGTTATTTTCTTTTTATTTATGTATCAGGATTATAGATAAAAAAGCGCCTCTAATTTCAATTATATATTTAAATATCTAAATTATCTTCTGTAGATATACCTGTAAGGCGAGTATTTGTTTGTCAATCTTAGATAATATGTCAGTCAAAAATTCTTTTTGACTCATCAATCGCTCACGATATTGCGCCATATCAATTGAAGAGAGTCGTGTTTCCTTACTCATTGTCGCAGATTTTTCTACTAATTTTTCATATATCATACATTACTTGGTATAATAATCCACAATTCACTTCAACTGTGTTTGGCAACACATGCAATGTATACATGATCGTTCAATTATTTTCAAGGAGCAAACTAGAGTCGAATTTGCGAAAATACAACGCAGCCGTTGAACAATTCTCTCTGATTGGTATATTACTTTCAGATCTACCAATCAGAACTGAAAGTAAATCTCAATAATAGTGTTTTGCCGAACACACCAGTACCGAGTCGCCATATTTAAGCGACTTGCGCAATGTGGGCAATCAAGGGTGAATCTCTATTATATTCTATAATAATATCACTGTTATATAAAAAAATGTTATTTGATAAATTTCATTACATTGCAGATAATTTGATAGCGTTATTGGAATCAGCTTTGGCAGAAATTGCGGAATAAACATGCAGTCGAAGATTATATGCTTTATTCATCAAGTGACTCTTCCTCTATCGTAAGTAAACGCCATCTAAAGTATGACTGCGACTTTCAGTATACATGCAACGGTCGATATGTAGATGTATATATATATAATGCGTGCATATGTGTATTTATAAGAGAGAAAAAGAAAAAGAGAGAGAGTTTCTAAATCTCTCTCTTATATATATTATATATATAAAGATAATATAAAAAATTCCAATATCTGTATCGTTGAATCTGCAGACGATAATAGAAATAACGAAATAAAAATGTATACATATATTTTTTTGATAAAGCAGATATGAGTTTTTGTAAACGAAAAAATTATTTTGATACAAAGTTTCTTCATCTGGAGGACAGCATAATTAATGAAGAGCGTCACAATTAATACAATAATATTTTATTCTTTCTACAAAGATCTACATGGTATTATAGGCTAATGACACTTTAATATAATAGGAATGTTTTTAGGTACAGAGCAAATGGACCACCAATCATGTAATTCACATAAATATGTACGATTATCCTAATTTTTTTTTTCTTTTTTTGTATGTGTTTAAACGTGCGAATTAATTTGAATAGGACGCGAGTTTTTAGTCCGCATGCAATTATGTTGTTTTTATATAATTAAATTCTTGTTGGGGGATAATGAGGATTTATATTATAATATTCCGTTCTGTGGAATTTTCGTTTAAGTAGGATTTATCGATTAATTTTATTGGCCCATAGTTTTTGTGTAGAATATTATTTACATATAAATACATGCACACAACTCTTGGGCGGAAATTGTATTGAGAGAGAAAAAGATCTACAGTCATTAGGCTATCTCCGATTAGACGATTACTCTCGCGAGATCTTGTGATTATCAAAGATATTTCTATCCACTATTTGCGTTATCGCGGGCCAAGATAAATGTTATAAAGACATTGGCGCTTTAGGATTAACCGAAATTTTCTATCTGCGAATGATTAATAAAATAATCAATTATAAATTATTTTATTATATAAATCCTTCTTTTTAATTAAGAATCAAATTGGCGCAATATATCTATTATACTTCTCCGACAACGATATTTTAACATTTTAACATTTAGAGATTGTTTCATAATGTTAACTATTATAAATGTTTCACAGTAAAACAAATAAAGTCAACTCTTCCAGTATCAGATTGAATATAGAGGTCTTGAAATATTTTTTCTTTATTTTTATTTTTATTTTAAAAGTAAAGAAGATCCGTGAGAAATATTTATTTCGTTAATTCTAATATTTGTAATTTTATTATTTAATAGGTATATGTATATAGTGTATACCATAAATTGTAATAATGCATATAATTCTAAACATTGCATACTGATTGTGAGATATAGAAAAAAAAACAAAATACAGATTGGGTTTTCGAAAGAAATTATTAAAAATTATTGAAAATTTATTGATTACAAAAGGTACTGGAAGGGTTAAAAAATGATCGGATGATACAATTCAATCGCTATCCTTCACGTGGAAATATGACGTAATAGATGTTACTTTATTCATTTTACAAGTTTGAAACTTTAGAGTTTTATTAATTTCTTAATTTGCATATTCGTTTCGTATATTTGAATTAGAAAATTTCATTTACAATTGTACATTAAAATAAAATTTATTACGGCCGAGAAGATGATAGAGAGAAATATACATTAAGTTTTTGACATTTGAGAGAGTAGTTAAAAAATTTGGAGCATAATCGCTATATTTATATTAATGTGAATGTGTCGGAAGAATTAGATGAATAATATATCTTGAAATTTTTTATAAAACTAAAATTATAAATTAATCAGAATTATAAACGATGTTCGATCACATAGTAGCATTTAAAATTTACAACTATAAATATCGCTCTATGAATATGAACTGAGGTACATGGTAACATTAAAAAATTTGGATTGAAACTTTCCAACTTATACATATAATTTTACAAGACGCATTGAAAATTATAAATTAAATATATGGAATAAATAATATAGAAAATTAATATTACAATATTAATATTACAACTTAACGTTTAACTAATTGAAAGAGGAAATTCAGGACGAAGTAAATATATATGGAATGATATATAATACCGTATTGAACTTTTTTGAAACTACACGTCACTCACGTAGTCGATATCATCCGTATAATATGATGGAATTTGAGAAATCAATGTCACATTTTATAGTTTAGAAACGGGAAGACAGAGACGAGTCCCCCGTATATATATATATATATATATATATATATATATATATATATATATATATGTATATATATATCACATACCTCTACTTTCAAGATACGGAATGACATTACTCGTTTTATAAGTCCACGGTATTACATTCACGATGCAGCCTGAAAGAATAAATTAGAAAGTGGTTTGTGTGTGGCTGCAGTAAATTGTCACGATTCTCATTAAGCTTCTAGCCTCTCGATATGAAAATCCGGACCAGAGTTTTGCGATATTAGATATCGAATCATAGATTATAATGCCGTTCATTACTGCAGCAAAAATCGCGTCAATCCTTGGAAGATGGAGGTGATTCCCTACTGTTGTCGCTGGTGAAACTGGATAAAGCGAGGCCGCCGATCTCGTGGCTGGACGAGCCCGTCGGTGAATTGCTGCTGCTCCTGGCACCGCTCAAGGCCGTCACATTCGTGCTATCCGCCGGTATCAGGCCCTCCTTCATGCGCTTCTTCTGCTTCATACGCCTGTTCTGGAACCAGATCTTCACCTGCGTCTCGTTAAGCTGCAGCGCGGAAGCGATCTCGATGCGTCTCGCTCGCGTCAGGTACTTGTTGAAATGAAACTCCTTCTCCAGTTCGGTCAGCTGTTTATTCGTGAAGTTTGTGCGTCCGGTATTGTTGAAGCTACCGGCGATACCGGCCAACGAACCGGCGATGCAACTCACCGTTCCACTGGCGGTACTTCCGTATACGGATGAGCTTGGCCCCGCAACTGTACCGCCACCGTACTCAACTGCATTCGGATTCGCTTTGGTCGCTGAAACAAAAATTTTTTATGTTTGATTATAGTAAATGTAAGGCGCACAGTAATATATTATACAGACATCATTTTGAATTAATTGACTGAACATTAGTTGACTCGTTGGCTCATTTCTCTTGATTAATTTATATAATCAATTTTTTTAGCGAATATCAAGCGATTGAAAATAAAATAATTTCCTTTTATGAGGAAAGCTTCAAAGAGATTAATGGATAAAAAACTCTTAATTTTTGTATAAATCTAACTATATTTTGCTGCAACGGGATTAAAATTTAGAGTTTAGTTGCCAAAATATATATGAAAAAATTTTGGTCGTATTTCTGTCAGACACTTGCTTAGGACAAATTTATTTGAAACAACGTACGCATATCTCTTAAGTAACTAATGTAGAAACACCTCGTGTTAAAATAAATAATTAGCTGAAGTAATAGAATATTCTTGTATGGGAGATAAGACGATTTATAAATATCAAATATTGTAACAAAAGCGATATCCTTATTGAATGCAGACGCTTCTGCTATGTGTTTTCAATTCGGACGTAATCTTCTAATTGTAAGAACGCGCAACAGACGTGGACGTAATATGTGTCGAATCAAGATCAAGTCAAATCCTTTAAGTGACAGTCGTTTGCCGGCCATAACAGCTGGTCACTACCCGGGGAGAGCAGTTTTAGGGAGATGACCTGTGCAAAGCTGAAGGAACGATAGGGTTGATCCCCTAAATCTGGATCAAATTGCATCAGCTGTAGAGTAAACATCCGCAGTTACAGCGCCGTTACGTGAAATTTTTGACTTTTCCCCTTTATCGATATTTTACATATCGAATATTCAATCCGACTGCTTTATAACGCAGATAAATTTTTGGTTCGGGGAAACAGATGATGCAATTAAAAATATTGGAGGACAAAAGTGACGCGCTTTAGGCAGAGGACGAAGATACATTATGAAAATTAGATTGTTATTTAGACTACGGTATGTAGCAGTCAATTTACTTAATGGCAGGGGATGGACGAAACTGTCAAGCCACCGCCTTAAAGTCACGTCTTCCCCATTATGTACATTTTCCTTCGACATCTTTAGCTTCGCCCTTCAATATTTTTGTAATACATTTTCGTTCTTTTTATCTGCTCCAGAGAAATTATAATATTCTGGCATCCCCCCTCTCTCTCTTTCTTTCTCTCCCTCTCTCTTTCTCTTAAATCTATCTGTGAAAATAATTTATATATATATATATATATATATATATATATAAAATAAAAATTTACATTTGCGTAAGATGACTTTCGCGAATTTCCTAATATAACCGAAGAGATCAGTCACTTATTCCGGGATCCCTGAATTTAGCTTGCGGCCATTAAGCTTACGCTTTTCCAGGCCGAATAATAAACTTGGACAAGTTCTATTAGGCGTGCCAGTGCCAGATACAATGAAATGTTTCTCGTTTCTGCGACTCATTCATCAATTTAGCACTTTAACGGTAGGACTGGCTACGGTGCCGTTGATTTTCTGCACTAACCTTCTTGAGCAACAACGGAGGCATTGTATTAATGAAATGTAGAAGAAGGATCTATAATAAATTTCAATGGCATTGCCAATGACATTCTAATGTAAATGTTTGCTAAATAAAAAAATCTGCGTCGCAAATCTATATTTTAGAAACGCGAGAAATAAACGAGATTAAATCTCTCTCTCTCTCTCTCTGTTATCACAATTATCGACAATGAGTTAGTTCCTGCATTCGTGAGGTAGAAATTATATCGTGAGCACGCATCAAATATCCTTAAGCCAGCGGCCTCTATAATTCCTTGAGTTCAACGCTATACTCACTATATTGTATGCAGAAATTAATAGTGTGTTACGTACAGTTGCCGATGCGGGAGAACATTTGTTTCGCGGATTAAACTCGTGATATCGACAAAGTGGGAGGTGTGGGAAAGGGTTGGCATGCAGGAGCAGGGAAGTCCTTAATAACGCCGAGTCGAGGGGAAGGCGCATTGACACCTCCAATTATCTTCCATAAGACATGTGGGTGCACCCTCAGAGTCACCTTTTACGCCACTGTGATTATATTGTCACTACCGAATCCTCTGTAATCACGCGAGGGGATTTAATCGCGTAGTCGTGATGCGGGCTGTTGCATAGATTTTCCAAGAAAGAGAAAGAAAGAGGAAGACATTATTCGAAAAAATTATTAATATCAACACTCGCAATCTATCACGGATTTGAAAATTACCATAAATAACAACGTAATGAAAGAGTTATACGACATATTACGACAACTACCAAATATATTCTTTCGATAAGAAATATCGCTGTCCTTGTTTTTAATTATAGACCACTGGATTATCGAAAAACGATGCATATATTTATTTAGGAAACTTGGGTAACTGGCGTTGATGCGTATAATCCAGACATTAGATACAAATCAAATACAGCTGGATCCTGAACACATTCTGTTACGTGCGTTTTACGTCGTAAAAAAAAAAACGTAAAAAAAAACTTTTACCAGCTAAAAGTGGCTTGAAGGTATTTCGCGACCGTGTTTGTTTCAAATATGCGTATATATCGTCTAAAGTAGAAAAGTCTGTGAATTTGGAAAGGCATCAATGCACCCGTATATCTCTATCCTCTTTGTAACATAATACACAAGCATCTTGTATTCTTCTGTGTATGTTTACCATCACCTTTCCTTACATCATCCGTCCCCACGGCTTTTAGTCTTTGAATAATATTTGAATTGCGTAATGTTTCTTGAAGAGAGAGGGGAGACCGTCGACGCATGAGAGCAGATGATCCTGTATGATCAAGGGATTGACTTTCCGCAAGTAGCTGTGACTTTTTTGTAAATAATCAAAAATTATTTTTATTTACGTATATATCAGAAATATATAAAGTGAAATATATATAGTGTAATTTTTTTTTTAAAAAAAAGAGAGAAGAGACGACACATAATTAATAAGCGTAAATATTAAGAAATTAGTGAAAAAGAGAAAATCTAAGACGTTCTTTATATAAAACGTTATTGATACAAGTGCGTCTTCAGGTTCTGTAATCTTTCTAATCTTATAGTCTCCCCTTTTCCTTTCTTGAGAGGCTTTCGCGGTTCGATAATCGTCCGTGACGCGCAAAAACAAAAGTGACCGAATTGTGTATGTATGTTTATGAGGGAGAGAGAGAGAGAGAGAGAGAGAGAGAGAGAGAGAGAGAGAGAGAGAGCAAATGTTTCCTCTTTTTCTTATATATACGAATATTTTTTGTTGCGATATATTTCTTAGTGTATGTTTTTCTCTTTTTTTTCCTTACTGTTGCCTTGATAAGTAATATTAATCCGATGAGATTTCATCGACGCGGTAGCTTTGAACGAAGGTAGAGATTAGCATGCACACGCGGTTAGTTAGAAGCCAAGCCACGTTTAAGCACCCTCACACAAGTTTATGCATTTGCTTCAAAGTATTACGTATTCGTCGTTAACTTAATATCAACAAACTGCAATGTTGTACACTCATTTCATATGTATACACAAATAATAATTGCATTTTACTTTGTGAGGTATATATTTTTATATTTTTTAAAATATTTTATTATATTTATCGATTCAATTTATTGCTGCGAATGTAGTGATTTGAATATTTTTATTTATTGTACAGAAATTAAATTGTTAAATTAGTAATAAATAAATAATTAAATTAGAATTCATTAAATAAAGAATATTAAATTTTTATTTTTAAATATTTCTAACAAAAGTATATTAAAACTATCAACAACTTTTTAAACTTATGTCTAAATACATTCTCTGTTGCATGTCGTATCGACATGCTGACTTTGTGGAAACTGATTTTGATAAAATCACCATTGATATCAGTGTGAAATAACTTAGTAGTCGGCACAGAATGACGACAAGATGTATCAGCAACTGTTACGGGATACGTGATTTAGCACATCCGGCTGCCTGCCGGCAAGTGGTTGCAACGCAGGTTACCGAAGCCGTTGATTTCAATGATGTAAATTTAATTGCGATCGATATAGATGTGAAAAAATTCCAAAAAGTTTCAAGATATAAAAAAAAAAAATTTAATTATATTTTACACACTCGATACATCTTGGCTTTCTTTTAAAATTATATTATAATTATTATAATTATTTTGATGCGAATGTAATCAAAGTTGATATCTTTGCAATCGGTATTATATTTTTTTTTTATATGGAAAGAAATCAAAAATAAAAAATTCTTCAGAATTTTTTAAAGAAAAGGAAATATTCTTCTATGCTGAGTATTTGCGTGCACTTGCCATAATTAAAAAAAATTTCGAAAATTAAATTTCACTCCTCGATCACGTCGAGAGTTTAACGAATACACGTATAATTGAAATTTTCCGAATCACCTGACATCCAACGGAAATTTTTTTCGCGAGGATTTCCATCCAGCCGATTTATCGCAAGACTGACAAAACGATTTCGTCGGCACGGTTCCTTCCATTCGCAACCCCTTGTCAGTCATCGTCATGCCCCGTCGGCCGCGTTGATTTCAGCATTATGATAGGTAATATCCTGAGTCACAGTCGAGTACGAAAAGGCTACGTTGTGTACCATAACGGCGTACGCGAAAGGGCTGCGTGCAGCACGTTCGACATTCACACCCCCGGGGTTCCCCCGCGAACGCGTTCGTGTGTATGCGTTCGTGAGTATGCCCGAAGCATTTCCCGCTGAAATTAGGCTCAGCACGACACTTCGCGGGGGTCGTTGATAAGTTTCGCGCGCTTTCTTCGAGCAACAGCTCGCCCACGAGCTTTGGCACAGGTGTACTATCGCTTGACGGTATGCGAAATGCGCTTCTCCGTGATATTTTTTATTTTTATTATATTTTTTTTTTATTCGCTTTACTTTTAATACATAAGATAAGAAAACTTGTCATATGTTATAATTATATTCCTCTGTGCATGCGAAAAGAAAATTAAATGCAAAGCTTGACAATTTATCTTTTTAATAAATAAAACTCTAGTCTCCTTTACAATATCAGAAGATATCAATTTTCTTTACGAGATGAGTTCTCTGATAAAGATCGTAGTATTCTCGACTGAAAATCGTTAACGATTCTCCAATGTATGCGCGTGAAAAAAAAAAACATTCGCGCCGTGCTTCCACGACCAAAAATAACATGTAAATATCGCACCGGGCAATTGAGCCACGTGAAGGAAGATTGGGCCGGTCGGGTCGGCCGTCGGCCTCGGAGAGCGACGCGGAAATGAAAATCACCATGAGGCGAGACACGTGGACAGCGTTGTTGGCGGCGGTTGTCAGAGTCCGGCCGAGCGGATCTGTCGGGCCGCGCTCGGACAGGACAGGAGTAGAGCGGTGGCGGCCAGCGGCGCACGGACAGGATGGGGCAGAAGGGAGATGGGAAGGCGATGGCGGAGGAGGGGGGGGGTGAAGGGGGACAGACGGCCAGAGGAGGGTCAGTTGCTGCCAGGGTTGTTGCGGGATCCGGGGTTGCCGGGTTCGGCGGGTGGCAGCCCGGGGGGAAACACGCGAACGATCCTCTGATCCCCTCGCGAGATATCGGGCCACTCACTCACGCGTCCGCCGGCGACCCTAGCGGAGCGGCGAGCAGCATGCCCAGCCAGTTGTTCGACTCTACCCACACAATCTCTGCCTTTCTCTCTCTCTCTCTCTCTGTCTGTCTCTCGTGCCCTGCCACATTTTTTCTCCGTCTTTTTCTCTCTTTCGACCGCTGCCTCTTCCTCGAGACTTTCTTCCTCTTTCTCCTTTCTCAATCATGCCTTCCTTCGTATTTATCTCGCTCCTTTCCCGATCCAGTGCGTCCTCTCTATCTTTAGCTCCGATGTTTCGTCCTCCTTTTTTTTTTTTTCGTCTCCGCAGACGTATCTGCCGTCTCCCGCCTTTCCCTCACTTTCCCCTTCCGTTCGCGCGTTTTATTCCCGTCGTTATAACGTTGTCTCGGTCTCTCTCAAGTTCAGGGCTGGCGTGCACGACCGTCGACGCCCAGTTTTGCGAGCAAGTCCCACGGGATGGCTTGATCGGAGAGATTTTCCGAAAATTTTCAACATTCGACAAGAACATACTGCGTTTACTAATCTGTAATACTGTATATATATCTGTAATACTTCGCATTCGTCTCGATAGTATTGTTGCATTTATGTGAGCATAGTCACGAAGCATTTTTGTTTGTCAATCGATATAAGACGTTACTTATGTTAATACATACATTTAGAAACAAGTAATACGTAACTCGTAGAGAAATCTTTCTCGTAATTATAAAAATGTCACGTATGTAAAAAAAATAAAATCTCTCTTTGTGTTTTTTTTCAATTTATTATTATTTTTGCTCTAATCAACATAACGTTGCACAATGTTTTTCTTGCAATATTTATTTTACGTATCACACGTAATATAATGATAAACAATGTACTTGGCTTTATCTAAGCGCATGACCAGAAGGAAGTTAATGACTCGGCGGTGAGTTTTATAGATTTCGAGCCTCGTCGTGATGCCGCCCCTGCATATATTCGGTCAGGGCGTCGATAACGACATGCATATTTTAAGTCAGCCTAAAAGGTGATAGTCTTCGAGGAAGACGGATAACGCCGGACGCGGGAAATAGCCCATAAAGTGTTCTCAATAAATATTATTTATTTCATACCTGCTATGATTAAATATAGACGTGAAGATATATATGGGCTATCTTTATTTAGCCGTGTTACTTATGCAGCAACCTGTAGCAGTATCTAAAGAATACTTTATATATCTTGCATGATAAAATATTGTTTATTATTATTCATACGTTTTAGATTTTATGAGAATTAATTTTTGTTTCAATTCGAGAACAGAGATGCATTATTACGAAAGTTTTGAAAGAATTATGTAATATTTTGATGCTACGATAAGAGAGAAAAAATAATGATGTAATATTTTCATGTTTGATAAGAGAGAGAAACACGAAACGTTTTATATATGAATTGATCGATGATCACAAAAAAGTTCTTTTATATATACATGTACAATATAAAACGTACATTATAAAAACGAAACTGCAAATACATCAGAAGTCGAGAGGAAATATACGCTGTGTTTGCATGATGACATAAGAACTATTATAATTGCGATGAGAGAGTCTGACGAGTTGCGTCGACCTTTACTCTATCGCATATATTTACTTTACATCAGAAGATAAAAATATACTAGAGTAATAAGCAAATAGAAAGAGATATTATTTTTTTAAATAATCTTTTCTCAACCGGTTTCTTAATATTGTAATTACTATGCAATGTCATAATGTCCTTTACAACATTATCATCGATATAGCCGTCATATTAAATTGCGTAAGTGAATGTTATAGAATATAATGAATGTTATAGAATATAAAAGATTCTTATCTCTTATTGATGACACTAAATGATTATATATTGTGATGTTAAATATTAAATATTATCGATTACATTATTTTTATGTATTATCGTTGAGGCGTTATAACACGCCGACAAACCGAGATTTTGAAAGGAAAAAGAAATTCTCCATTTTATCATGACAAAGATACGGAATTATTACTGCTGTGTTACGAGGGGACGTTCGTTTGTCTCACTTCTCTCCGCGCGGTATTGCCAATCTCGCTATTGAGTATAGAGAGAAGAAATCGAGTTTAGTATGATAGATTGGGCGGGTTGACAGCATCACACGCGACGGTCCTTCCGTCCTGATGCTGTCTCGCTCCAATCTTGACTAAGGGTGGTCCACACCGGGCGCGTCCCCATAGAGACCCTATATGTTGGACCCCCGAAGCATGTTACGGAGGGAAGACGGAACGCTATTGTAAGTCCTTGGCCAACCAAAAAAGTTAACCAACCAAAATCTACTGAAATCCCCCCACTACTCTGCTCCGCCCATCTTGTCATTTTTCTCTAATTTTTCGCATTTCTCTAATATTCGCGTTGCGTGCTTTTTTCAACCGGCTGTGAAATGTAATTGAGATCAATTACCTACATCACATTTCGTTAAAATTAATTGGTTAGTGATTTTACGGTTATGATGATACGTGATTGAATATATAATTTTATTATTTCAATTATTATTTTATCATTTTATTTATTATCAGATTTATATTATTCGATATTTTTCAAATTATGTTTTAAATTTGATATACATATCTTATATTATTTTAGGAGATATCTCTCTCTCTCTCTGTTTCTTTCTCTAATAAAATTATATATTAATTATTATATTGATAAGTATATAAAATTAATTATATGTGTAATTTCACTTATTACATAATATTTCTTTTGTATATAACAGCGCACAGAAATATATAATTAAAAAATATTCCTAAATTTTCCCTATAGGTATAATATTATGGCCAATTGCATTTCGTGGTATTCAAAATTATGATAGACATGTTAAGGAAAATTGAATCGTATTAAAAACATCGGGACATAATAGCAGGAGTAAAAACGAGAGGGGTTAAACGAGGGTGACAAAGTTTCATTTCGGTTTGCATGCTTTGCTGCAATAAACGTCAGTCCCTCTAACGCCTACGATGGCGTTATTAATTTGATTATAATGAGCTATTAAGTGAAACGCTGGTAATCCCGACAAGCTCCATCCAAACGACTAAGCTCACACTCATTCTCCGAGTTAGGAGATTGCGGGGAGTACCATGGCCGTTAAGCAAATTAGTGTGTAGTTAGGGGAACTGTTCCGGCCTTTTTAGGCATTATTTTCATTGAGCCACGCTACGTCACTTTTTCATGGTCATCAACTCGACATTATAACAGTACGTAGACATTTTTGCGGACTATGTTTCCCGTTTCCTCTTTGCAAAAATTATATTAATTATAAAAAATTATAATATACACGCATCACATATTATATATTATTATTTTTGAATTATGAACTGTCACAAACTTTGCAATTATTTGTTTCATTTAGGAATTTCGATTTGTCTTTAACGAGATTGTTCATATATCAACTATTTTTTAATTATAACTATGCAATTAAAATTGTGTGGATAAATCTTTTTTTCGCGAATTAAAATTCAATTAATTTGTTATAATTAAAATACGATAATTCTTTTATCGTACAATTTCTCTGGAAAATGAAAAGAGATTTACATATAACATAATAAATACATACAAAAAAAATTGACAAATATGCAGGATGTCCGTAAAAAAAAGGTCAGGACCAAATTTATGAAATATAAACCTATGTCTGAAAATGTTTTAAAGAATTATAAGCATTTAAAGAAATAGGCAAAGTGTTCTTACAAGTTTTTATTAGACGGAATCGCTGACATATTATGCTTATCGCATAATTAAGAAAAAGCGTTTATTGTAATCACAAAAATAAACTCACAATAATCACAAAAATAAACTCACAACGATTCAAACATTAGAATTATATTATTGAATAAATGAAAGTTTAACAGAATTAAAGATATCTAATAGAATTTTAGACACTGCATAAGTTAAGACTTGTACTTAAATAATAATTGAGAGTTATCTGTTTCCTAATCAGCGATTTTGTCTAATAAATTATAAGATCAATTTTGCTCGGAAACCTTTGAATGCTTATAACTCTTTAATAAAGTATTTTTAGACATAGGTTTATATGAACTTTTTTTTACTTACTCAACCTACCTCATTAACACATTATATAAATTTGACCTTTATGAACTCTGTACAATGCCTTCCTCGTAATCAATATATTGAAAATTTATTCGCGTATTTGTCTGATAAACGAATTATCTTATCAATGTCAGAAATTAATCTGATAAATTCGAGTGTAAGACGGTTTTACTTAAACGTTAGTCTTATCGTAATCTATTAATGTTTCCGCTACTATTGTACAATCTAAATCCAATACGTCACGTTTAAACACGTAAAGATTGTTGTCGAGATTGCACATTCTTGATATTTATAAACATGTCTGTAAATAATTCGCTTATCATACGTGAGAAACATTTATAATCTTGTGCGATTCATATCTTCGGATTTGCAATGAATAATATTTGAATTTTCTTTCTCGATATAAATTTATGTCTGAATTTTCAAGCCTAATCAAATAAAAATTTTATTCATTGTTAAAGAAATAAATATATCTAATTAAATAAATAAAAGTACATTTAAAAATGTTTATCATAAGATACACTTTTCAAGTATAACGATACTTCGATTTCGATAATATGAATAACTGGATAGCACATAAAGGCTAAAAGATATCCTAAAGATGACAAACGTCTTTAAATCATTTTTAGATGTCTTTTAAAGACATGTATTGTTTAGGAAGTTTCTTTCATTTCTTTGATTTATAATAGTAATAAAAAATATTTTCATATCGTCGAATATTTTCTATTACTCGTTTTATATGTGCACAATCTTATCTATCGAATTTATGACACATAGACATAAACAAAAGTCAAATTGTAGGGTAAGATAACACGTATACTGATAACTTTTTATAAATATCTTGGGGAATATTGTTTATTCCGCAAAATCCATATGTATAGTTACCTTAATGATAATACAAGTCTGTTATTATGAATCCATTTACTACCCATTTATTATGATTGTATTTACGATAAAAATGCAATTATAATAAAACTGTAATTCGTTAAAAATAAAGGCAGGTTTTAAGAATATTCGAAAAGATATCATCTGATAAATTTAGTTCATTGAGTTGAACAAATTTTTAATTAAACTTTTTAGAATTAATAATTTAAAATCTATATTTATGACGTAAATCTTATCTCTCTCTGTTAAAGACTCCTGATAAGATAAAAGAAAATCAATAAGAAATACGGTAGCAAATTGCAGACTAATGACATTAAGGTCGTATGTACAAGGCTGGTATTATTGGGCAGCGCGCGCATGATTAATGATTATAGCAAACCGGGATTACGTAGCACTTTATTAATTTTCATACATACATACAGATTGTTTGAAAGCCACTGACTGGACGATTACCGAGCAGCATGTTACATTTTGTCTCTGACAAACTGTCCGCCTTGTTTGTCAATCTTAATTGTGGACTATTTTCGTAAAAATTGTTGATCTTCGATCAAGTGTTGTTTTAAAATATTACTTTGATGTATTGAATTTATGTAAAGTATCCTCAACAAGACGTGATTGAATTTAATTGTACTTCTAAGATTTAAGATTCTTTTATTAGCGATCAGCGGATCCCAGCTTTAAATAATAAATTTTTTTTATTAAAGTTTTTATTAAAAAATTAATAATACAATTATGAAAGATAAAAATACTATTTAATTTAAAATATAAACACATACTTTACATAAAATATAATAATTATTTAAAATAATAAAATATAATAATTATTTAAAATAAATGTAGATATAGAGTGTAATGACTATTATTTAAATAAATGATAAGTTAAAATCAGATATTTCATAAGCTGATCATACAGAAAATATATTTTACAAACAAAAATTTTTTTATGAACAAAAATTTTAACAATATATCAATTAAAACGTATAGCACGTATATTAATTTTTGATCTGTGAGATATTTACGAGATATTTGTACTGTGTATTGTGTACATATCTGATTGTAAGCTTAATTGAATTCCACGGCGACATAATTTTCTAACTGGAGACACGCTATTTGGCAATGATAATTTCTCAAATAATAGGGCTGTAAGATAGTCAGCTTTGATTTTGCATCTTCGTACTTGAAGCTAATCAAGCGATGAACGCGTTTTAACGAGTGGCTACCGGATCGCGCCCACAGAATACCTAATTTCACGCTAGTTTGCCCGCCATACATAGGCGTCGACTCGATTGGAAATTTTAATCATGCACTTACCAACTGGTTTAGGTACGTTTCTCTTGACTTGCATCCATTTGTAGGTTGGTACCTGTGCTTGTTGTTGTTGTTGCTGTTGCGGATGATGCGAATGCTGCTGCTGATGATGATGATGGTGCCCGTGCTGATGAGGATGCTGGAGGTGGCCGGACTGCTGTAAGACATGATAAGATGTTGCATCCGAATTCTCTTCCTTATAGTGTCCCGGCGGATGTGTGGAGAACTCGCTCTGCTGAATCTGTGTCTGATAGTGCAAGGGTTCGTCCGAGGCCGGCAGTTGATGGAGATAATTCGAGGTACCGCCGACCGCTATTTGGTATTCAGGCTCGTGATGGTGGTGGTGATGGTGATGACTAGAAGACTGATGATGAACTTGCTGATCATGTTCCGTTCTTGGATGACTAGCTTGAAGTACCGTGGTTTGATGTAGGCTACCACCAACGGGCGGATGGTGGTGATGATGATGGTGATGATCGTCCCGGTAAACAGGTTGCTGAACATGATAACTTTGATGTGGATCCACCGACGTTACCGTGTGCTGCTGTTGATTCGGATACGAGGACGACGCGTAATCCAGGTTAGTATAACTCAGACCGTTCTCCGAAGAGATTATTGCCGTGGTGGAACCATTCTCGTGGAGAACGGCACCCGTCGGAGAGTAAAAGCCTTGAGGTGGCGTACTGGACGACGCACCCGAATCGGCGGTTAGGAAACTCTCGGAGGATGATGAAGAATACGGCGCCACTGCAGTCTGGGGATAGTAATGAGCTGGAGCTATCTCTGGAGAAGGAGGCACCGACACGTGACCTCCGACAGATGACGACTGATGATGGTGATGATGGTGATGATGATGGTTTCCTTGACCCGAGAACACGTAGTTGGGATATGAGTCAGACTTGCCGTAATTCCCGTACATGCCCATGTCCATCATCATCATCCTCGTAACGGAGAGACAAATCAATTGACCACCCACTTTTTTGATAAATGTTATGCGTACTGTTCAAGAAGAAAAAGAAACAAAGAAGTGTTACTCATGACAAGAGTCACACACTATTTTCCTAATTGATTATTTCAACATTGTATATTATATATTCTCTACAATCTTCTTGTACAAATTCTACAAAACAATAAAATTACATTTGTTTAGTTAAATCAATTCACAAGGTAAGCACAAGATTAGTCTATACACAAAAACAGTTGTCACTATGCACTAAAATGATGCAGAATGTGCGCGTATTGGCTTTATAAATTTGTAAAATTTTGCGACAAGTATTCAAGATTTAAGAATTCGTATTTGCTGTATTTCTACGATAGTTCTCAACGAGCACTTAAAAGTGTCAATCCGCAGGCACTGCGAAACGTTAACCGTCGCCCGCAAAAACAATCCATGTGGTCATTCATGCAGTCGATCCGTCCGACATGAGTCGTTGAAGTGGACTGGTTAGGTAGACTAGCGTAGCGGAAAGCTGCACACAGGTGAGACTGACCCGCAGTGGTCTGGCGTGTTCAAGTTTTCTTTCTTTCTCTCTCTCTTTCTCACGCTCTCTCTCTCTCTCTCTCTCTCTCTCTCTCTCTCTCCCTCGGACGTACCACCCAGATGTAGAGTGGTGGCATCGGGCTACATGAGGTTAGTTTCTGGGGGAGTCTCCATTATCAGTGGGCGGCACATAGAGGTGATCACGTGATGACGATTGGGCGGCTCCGACCAATCCTGGGCGAGTCTGCGCGCCCCGAGTCCACTACCTCATGATGGATCACCAGTGTGAATTTTATTTTTCGTTCCTTCTTTTTATCTGGCACGCTGCAGTTGACACTTATCGTCGGGGGGGTAAGAGCTGGGGTATTATATCTCGGTACCCACCTTCTATGCTATCCGGAGGCAGGCAACCTCCGCCCTTCTATCCTAGGTTGTTTTGTGCCTTCTGCCTCTTTTTCCTTCCACGCTCTTGACGGGTCCTTCTATGTACTTGCGTGTCTCGAGGTACCAAGATACGACAACATTCTACGTTTTTATTATAATTTGACAGTTGATGGTTTAATTATAGTTGTTTTACGATGTATATGATCGACGATTTTATTAATAATTGTTGATGATAAAATTTTATTAATTGTTTTTCAGCAATATGCTTTTTTTAGATAAACAAGTAAATATGTTTTTCTATTATGTACGAAGATGAAGTACATCTCTTGCAGATAGCTTCCGTGCAGCTTTGCGTTGTCCAAGGAAAAAGTGTAAATGGATAATTTAATTTGGTAGCTGTGTCACGCTAATAAATAAGAAAGATATTTCGGTCACACAGACGTGCGACGCACGAAACAATTTGTGACTCTTCAGACTGCTAGGATATTCATCATCTTCACGTCGTCGAGACCCTGACATGACAATACACTACTTCTAAAGGTATAACGAAGGACTAGGTCACATTCGATGCTAGGTCGCCGAAAAAGATGTTAAAAGGTCCTTAAAATTCATTAGGAATTTTATCTGCTTAAAATTTTTTTTATTTATATGTATTAATATGTTATTTTTATTGAATATAAAGATTACATTAAATTGTTTATTAAATAAAGAATCAAAAAATTTTTGAAACATTAAAAGTAAAATATAAGGAAGAATATAATGTATAATTAGTTTCATATATGCTTCTGAATTTCAGTAGCTAGACTGATAAATTTCATTTTTTCTAATCTTTTTAATTTATCAAGTATATAATTAGGATTAGTACTAAAATTATGAAATTTACCAAAAATGTAGTCGATTGGTTTTACTTTTGGAAGAATATAAAGTTGATTATATATTATATTTCTTCATTTTTTGACTACTACTATTTAAAAAAATTTTTATTTCTCTATTAAAAACAATTTGATGTAGCTTGATATAAATACATAATTAATTTCTTTTCAATATTTTGTCTGTGAAAACGGAATAGACTTTAAATAAACCGCATAGAATCTGTCATCGATATATAACGCGATACACAATGCAGTTGAATAGTACGATAAAATTTAAATATTATAAAGAGTGTGTAAATATAATGATTATATTGATAGTCGAAGCAGTAGCTTTGCCCAATTATTGTTTAATGGACGGGTTGTGAACATTTTTTGGCAATAAGAAGATCTGAAAAAGTGACAAGAGCTCGCTCGTCCGCAGGACGCGTGACGGCCCATGGGATATCTCCTACCCCATGCGAGAGCGCAGTGACAGGATGACACATTCCACCGTGAGAGTTTTAGAAGCATGGTCCCGTATCAGCAGTTCAGTCAGAAGAGCTTATATCGAGGGCGCCACCTGCGGCCACCCGCGACATCCGTCCTGTTTCGTACATCAGCCCGGGGAATCTTCATCTTGATCGAGCCGCAGTGACGTTTGATAGTTCTGATTCCCGCTGTCGGCTAATCTTTTTCACCCGAACGCGCAGTTACATACCTTATCTTTATCGGAATGTAATTCGGTAACTCTTTTCATACTCGTGCGAATGTTGGCAATGTACCATCGCACTCTTTACAATCGAGATTACATCGGTGTAAATAAACATGGCATATATTTTAGAATCATTAACTTTAATTTTAATGTCTTATATTTGGAACAAAAAATTCGGAAGAATACATCGTGTCTTGCAATCTTTCATTTATCATTGATTAATAATTAAATGTCAAATAAAAACTTTAAGAAGCGATAGCGCATTTGAATTTAGAAGAACAACAAGCTTTCCTCTAATATTTTCTTTTCTTAGTATACGATTTTGTTACAATTGATTGTAAAAAATAATGACTCTTATTTACTAGAAAACTTAATTTGCGCAGCATAATTCGAGCATAAAATTGATTCTTCTCCTATCTTCTATCTTAAATCTCTATTATTAAGGAGATAACAATAGAACTGAGATATCGAGATACAGAAAATCGGTCATTGCGCAACTTCTCGTCGATAAAGCGTATGATTTGTTGGGTAAACTTGGAGGACGCGGTTTAATAGAATTTGCAGGGATTAAGTGAGCAAATTTGAGTTTAACTTGATCTAATGCTGGATAAATATCGTCGCCTTTTTTTCCGGATCGACACGTAAACTTTGTTTGCGGCTAATCCCGCTAAACAATTATGGTCCACTCTTGTCAATCGGTCCAGTACCCATCTTTCCGTGCGGCGTCACGCTGAGATTTGACGTGGGATGAGGCACCTGCATTGTCATGCTGAGCTCCAGTCGTTCTGTTACAGTGCTAGCTTTTATCTGCACAAGCTACAATAATCCATCGTCTTCCAAAGCGTCGTTTCTTTTATTATGTATATTAAAACTTCTTTACTTTTTTGTTGATTATTTGTGATTAATTCTTATATTTTAGCAATTGATATAGTTATTATTAGATATTAATATGCATTTAAGTTTGCCGAGCAGCGATAAAACATTCAAAATGATGAAGTAACATTATATCATAGCAAGAAATACTTACTATCATACCGGATAATGCGTCATCGATAATAAGTGTGAAAGAGATTAAAAGAGATTAAGAAGCTAATTTAGAAACAATAGTGTTTAACGAAAGGAAAGAGAATCTAAAGAAGTCTCAATTTGTGTCAACTCATTGAGAAATATTTATTTTTCGAGAAACGCAGTAAAAACTTGACTTCTGTCAACTGCTTATAAGATTATGTTTGAGGAGTGTTTTCAACAGTAGTCCAGCTTACCTAGGTCGTCTCTCGTCTTAAACAGCATTTCCGGATATTGGCCGTCCTGTCCATCAAAGAACGAGTCACAACAATCCAGCGGGTGTCTACCGACGAACAGACAGCTGTCTATTGAGAGAATCGCGTGGGATTTCCAGAAGGATTCCATCTTTATAAATGATGTCGTATTCTATTGAAACAGTGTCAGTTTCTGCGAAAAACGTGAATTTTGAAACCGCGTAAAATAAAAAAAGAGGAGACAAGAGTCGGGATCAAAATTTTCGATACTTTCTTCGAAGGAAAGGAATATTTTACGTGTCTCTTCCTTTATTAAAATTATTCCATTTAATATTGATTTATATTTTCGAATAGATCCTTTTTACAATGTAAAGTTTAAAAACACAACCATGATTTTTTAAACAAATAATCTAATTTTAAGACTCTTAATTATATATTGACTAACAAGTGAAAATGTCGCAAGGAATTGTTTGTTTGTTTGTTTTTGATGTAGAATATCTGTGATGTTCTTGTTTATGTGTCAATATATTGTTGGAGTAAATATCAATATATGAGATTCAAGAACGTTTTAATATAACGATCCAGTTCTGCAATATCGAATTATATCGACCATGGTATGTGCACAACTTTCCTCCGGAATCTGCTATCCAATCGATCTTCCGGCCAGAATTTTCCATAATTCTGCTCATTTTCGAAATGGCGCCTGGCTTTTTGTATGCCGCTCGCACGAAATCGTACCAGGGACATGGGAAACTCTGCACAATAGAGTCATCAATCATGTCGTATGAGAGTTACTCGATTGCTACTCTAACTGTGCGCAGTCTTGCCGAGTCGGGCATGAATGTGAACGTAATCGAATACATTTACAAATAATATTAAAAGTATCATATACTATTGATAAAATAGTAGCATGAAAAATATAATAATTAAAAAACTTTGATTATCACAATAATTAACAATAGTGTGATCTAAATATCTTACTGGAAACTATTATAAGGAGAACTAAATAATAATAATAATTATAAAAATTTAACGTTTATATAATACTTTTAATTAGAATATTTTAATATGAATCATTAATTATACATAGTTGAAGAAGAGAGAATATTTTATATATGCAGTTCATTTAATATGAAATATATCTAACTTTAATTTTTAAAACTACATATGAATACGAAAAACTCTAAGACAAAACAGCTCTGTCGGGAAAATATTTAGCGGACGTAGAATGACTCTGCAATGCTCGATATGTCATTTCATTCGACCTGACTCACAGTTAGTCTCTATTCTACGTGTTGATCGTATCGTAGTAAATATTGAATAAATGTAATTAGGTGCTGGTGTTAGAAGGGCGCGTGCACGCGGTAGCATTATTCACTCGAGTGATCCTGATGAGTATGTAACTTTTGCGTCTAATACACGAGCAAGCGCTAAATTAAGCTTATTATCAAAGCTGATAAGCTTCTTTTAGTTCTTGTTTAACTTGACGAAATATTAGAATTAAATAAATAAAATTATAATATATCAATAATAAGGTGTAATAACATAATTTATTATCATTTTATTATTTTTTTAATTACAAATATTTATAACTTGTGTAAATTAGCGTTAGTGAGTTAATAAATTTACCAACGTTATGGTATCAAGTTAAAGTTTAAAATATCCGTAAGATATTATTGAGAATACTTGTTGTTTATATTTTTATCTCTATCTCCGTGTTATATTTACTATCATATTTAATATTATAACGATGTGAGATCGTATATGGTGTGGTGTAAGGTTGATGTTTGAGGGATTACATTTCGTGCCCTTCCACAACGAGAAGGTACGACTAGGATTTGCCCTATGGACGCACGAATATCAAAGCCGCATGAAGGAGAACGTGCATCCGCGGTAATAAAGTTAGCACGGTAATTATGACAGGCTCGTTACCAGCACGTCGCTACGGGATATGAAGTGCTAATGAATGGACGCGTCGAACCAAGGGGTGGCTGGTACGATCGTGTATTTCTGTTTTGTTCGTAAATAGGCTTCGGGTATACATATACCTAACGTGTCAACTTGGTATCTTTTACCTGAAAATCTATCCAGCCGAAAGGGATGTATTTTTTGTTGTTTCTATTATTGCTAATAATTGTATTTATAATTCTTGGTAATTACTTTATAAATATTTTTTTCCTTATTAAAAATCTTACAGAATTAAGGAGTTACAATAAAATTAAATTAGAATATTAAAGGCACAATAACAATAAATAATAAAATAATTACATATTTAAAAAACAACAATAATATTTAATGCTATTTCTTTATATTTCTGTTAAAACAAGAATTATAATCGCATTCTTAAGAGATATTAGCTACGTCACAGCGATGTTAAATGCGTTGCACATTTTCTTGGGCAAGAAATGTTTTTAATTTTATTTAAACTGGCCAGCAGTGTGCGTATGTATTAAGCTTTCTTAATTCTCAACGTTGATAACGTCGAGTGATACTTGAATTATTTTATCGAAGATAAGATTATCGCAATTTGAGAAATCTATATGAATCTTTCCGCATTCCTCGTATGTTTTGTTTTAGAGTAAAAAATTATATCGTATTGAAATTTTACGGTGTAATTGTCGATTTTAGACGATCTTTTCATCTGAATAAATATCAAAGGTTTTTTGTGAAACAAAATTTTCACATGTTTCAGTTACCGAACGATTCTAATTTTGTATTTTTGATACAATATTATTCTAGATAAAACTGTATTAAAAATTTTGCGGAAAATTACAATTTTTTCAGAGCTCAGACTTCTGTTTCTCAACGTTTAACATGTTAATAAATGTTTTCTTGTCTGTTATTCATAAAAAAAGACTCACTCTAACATTTTTAATTAATTTTTTAGGAGCTCCACTGTCGATAAATGAATGAAACCGCACTTCGTCCATTTCTATCTCATATGATTCACAATTATGCGTTGGTCGCTAAAAATAGCGGAAGAGAATATAGAAAAAAAAAAGTCTCGATTCATCGAAAGGGAGAAACGAATACGAAAAGAGGAGGCGGCAAGGGTGAGGGGGAGGGGGGGAGGGGATAGACTTGATTTCCGCGTCATTACGCCCGTTCGTGGCGTTGGTCCCAAATTAATTGAATGCAGCGTGTGTTGACAGGTAGGCATATTGGCAGGCAGACACGATGACCGCGGAAAGAACGGAGACGGAGACGACGGGACTGACCGTTCGAGGTTTCGTTTGTATCAGATGCGGTCGCGATATCAGGTTCTCGTCCACATAGTCTCACTCCGTGAGATCGTGTACCTGTCATTTTCGGTGACCGTGTCATTCAGCCCCCGTCCCCCTTCGTCTCCTCTGCCTTCGGATCCCTTTCTCTTAACTAGCGACGCTGTCAGCCCCGGGAACGGCCGATACGGAATTCGTTTTTGGCCGCAACTGGACCACGAGATAAGAACAGATACCTGCACTTAAGCCATTTAGACTTACTGCAACGATTGGAGATTGGTCATCGTATCTATACGTATTCTTTGCTTAATAATTAACAATGACATGTAACAATCGCATCAGAAGAATGTAGGTATATATATATATATATATATATATATATATATATATATATATATATATAACTTGAGAATTTTTATATAAAATTAAGGAAAATGAAGGAAATAAGTTCAGGTTTTTATATATTAATATCTCTTTGATAATCTTTTCGTAGCAAGTTGCTTCGAACGTGATTCGAGACAATGCACGATATTCGATAAAATAATAATCATTCTGGTTTCTGCCGTTAATGTCAAGAACGAGATTTTTTTCGTCATTTATAGCGAGTGCATTGCTCGATAACATTCTAAACGACAAATATCTCGTCATCCACGCGGATGTGATTATCTGTAGCGATTAATACTTGTTTACTTTTTTACGTTTTTAGAGCGCAATAATACGGTAGGTGATAGTAGCAATTGAAACGACCACGAACAATAACAAGAATAATGTAACGAGAATTGTAGAGTCAGCGAATCGAGAAGATAAATACTTGGAGCCGCCGTGTTATTCAGCAATTTGGCTTCGATCCCATTTCAAGATCCTTATCAACGCTGTTAATTAATTCTTTCCAGAGACACGAAGGAAAAGAACGCGCATCTTTTCCTCGTAGATAGTGATCCGGATTTGAAGAGCTGTCAGTTCGTACAGTCATTGACAGTAACTGACGCGATACGCGATACGCTCCGTTGCAGCGAGACCAATGTATCTTAAAGTTTTTTGCATATAGTAGCTTGTAGTTTCTTATCCACAAGATCCGCGCAGCAAGTTTCACGTTTCTTTTACATCAACAAAATTTTGCTAGTTTACGCGCAAGAGCGACGATACATTTTTCAATCGCAAAATATTTTAAAAATTCTAATTATGCGCGGTCCGTCCGAGCTACCTATAGATGTTGTATTTTCGAGCACGTGGTCCTCACGAATCCTTCGGGCGCGTCGGCGTCCCCAGGTATACGGAAAATCCCGGGGGAGATTCGACGGAAGGTATCTACACGATCCTACACTTTGTGATACCTCTCGTCATGTCCCCGAGGATTCATATTCCTAGTCACGCGTTTAATCTTCCGAAAACATGCATCCGGCTCGTCGTTCCCCGAAGTCGGAGGTCACCTTCGTGTGTGTCACTTCGAAAGTATAAGTCTTCAAACTATATTTAGAAATTCGCGCTTATATAAGTTCGCGTGAGATAAATACAGATCATATTCGTAATTTTTGTAATTGCTAAAAAGAATTCTTATTTCGTCTATTCACCCCCAAGTAATGGAAAAAAATAATTGACGCAATTGATTCGATATAATTGAACATTTTTTCGGAATATCCTTAATCAATAATTGATTAACATATAATCGGGCATGTAACTGCAATTAGAACTTCCGTAGAAGATCATCTCCGATATATCTTCGAGCGAGTTGACTCGAGCGGATGTTTCGCGTCGAGTTGGCGAAGATGAACATAGATCGTCAATGAGAATTTCGAGTCGCGGAGATGTCTGGTCCTTTAGGAATCACAGCTGTATCCTTAGGGACAGATACGTCAACGTGGACAACGCGAATGGATGCTATAGTTGTTTGGGATCGTGCTACGCGATTTTGTTCACACCAACACGACCTCCCCATCGAATTTTGGTTGTTCCCTATCGTTGGAAACGTTAGTTCATACGTATAATGTTTTTTCTTGTAATTTTATGTGTTTATATCTCGATTTATTATGCTCAATTTATTTAGATTTATTTACACAATTGTTGAGAGAGAGAGAGAGAGAGAGAGTATATGTTTACAGATAAATTTTTGTAAACATATACTCTCTCTCTCTCTCTCTCTCTCTCTCTCGTCGAGTTTATCAATATTAAATTTCAGAAAATTGATTTCGCCTTTGTATGATATCTATAATCAGTATTAATTAATCAAGAAAATGCATTTACACTATCTCGATTGCTTATTTAATCAGCATGAAGCATTTTAAAAATAATATTCTAATAAATTTTACAAAAATTATCTAATAATTTTAGAATTAATTATTGTGTTTGTTTTTTTTTATATATTAATTTTCACGCGAGATTTTCACGTGAACCGCTGTTCTCCATCCGACGATCGTGACCTTCTAATTTCGTATTTTCTCGTATCACGATTTTCGCGTCCGTTTCTCTCTTAGACGGAAAAGTATCGCGAGAATCGCATATTCCGCCGTTGTGGGATGGGAAAGGAGGAAGAGTGGTGCTCGATCCATCAAAACTGCATGTCAGTAGCCATTAGCACGCTCCCACCGGCGTACAGAGCACAGAGTGCCCCGGCTTCGTGTGTCTAAAACTCGCGTAGCGGTACTCTCGATGCGTACTTTCCACTTGTTTGAGCTTGTCTCCCTTTCCGTTCGTACGTTTCAGAATTACTTTCTCAAGTTTTCTCAGTGGCAATCGTCACTTTTTCATCCTGATAAAATTATTAAGAGCACTTGGAGGCACGGTGATTATTTCGGTAGCCACAAGATATTAAATAAAATAATATGAAAGTTGGAGTTGAAAAATATGAGAGCGCCCATACATATCAATGAAAATCTACTCTATGATAGTATATAAAATTATCGTATATAAAATAAAATTATTATATAAAATAAAATTTAATATTAAAATGTTTCTATCATAAAAAATGTTTCTATTATAATTTAACTAACAATAATATTTGTTTAGGGAATCAGCCGCGCCGTTATCTGGCTACGTTGAGGAATAATCGACGGAATATAATTTCCGATGGATTTCTTGAAATCGTAGCCGCATTTCCAGCAGCGAGCAATAGCTGCAGCGATCGCACCGACGGCGACGACGGTAGCGGCAACGGCAACTGCAGCTTTAACGGGCGACGACCATCCATCACGGAAGTGTCAGCCTCCCTCTTCGCCCAGAAACAACTAGCTATGACATTCTTCTCGTTGCCACTGCCTTTATTCGCCTTTACCAATTCGCGTATTCGTATATCCGTTACTTCAGGCGATATTCACTCTTTTTCATCGAATCTTTTATTCTTCGCGCCCCCTCGGACAGCAAGATATCTATTGATCGATAATATTCTACACATTGTTAATATTTCATCTCAAAGATATAATATTTTATATTCATTTTTAAATAAATTAATAAGGGAGATGAAGTAAAAATTTATTAAGTGCTAAAAGAGTTAATGCAAGAAAAAAATTTTATTAATAAAGTAAATAAGAAAAAAGATGGGGAGAGAGAAAGAATTGTCGATTATATGTATATTGAAAAATATATAGAAATTTTATCTGTCGCTGTAGCTCATAAAATTAAATTAAATTGTATTAAATTCAATTAAATTCATTTGGGGAACTTGTATAGATTTCCGAGAGAAATGATAAGAAAGTGATAATATGCACAGAAATGATAGTTAAAAAATCCAGACGATCATCAATTTGTTACCGTTAAACGAGGGGCGTGTAATCACGAAACAATACGAAACGTCACTTGTAGCTGACATATTAGCCTAGTTTCCGGCAGTTACTGCTAAGGGCAGTAACGTTTTAATTAAAACGACGACGTCGTCTCGTTGGTAAATACGGCAACGCTCAGGAGGATCAATCATGTTGCTTATGCGTGTCCGCTGATCGTTACGTGATAAAATGCGTATCTCGTGTTGTGTAGGGTAGACCGCCTTCAATGAGACATCTTAATCGGCGCGGTTAAGACCGCAAGATTTTTCGTGCGAGTTTTATTTAATCGTATCGCGAGGGTATATGGATCTCACCGAATAGAAATTCTTTCTGTGTTCACGACAAAAAGGCCGCGACCCGAAGACAAGCAATGAAGCCGAATCGCGCGGGCTGAATAGATGAAGGATTTAGGCGTAAGTTTGGCGAGGCCCGTTGACGACAGACGGCAGTTGTGAAGTTTTTCGGGGAACGTGGTTCCGCATAGGGCAACGTACAGTTCTATTTGTTGGATGATTGTACTGCTGCGAAATCAAGTCTGACGAAGATCGATCGGACAGCATTTCAGGCGTCAACACCGGATCGCTGATTCCCCTCCCGACTAGCCCGACTAAGGTCGTATCCGCTGCCACTTTCTCGCAGATGCTGCCAATCCCAAGTGAAGTTTCTATTAAGAAATTCCATTTCACTCGAAACGATCTAAAATTGTGTACTAAGTAACGGTATAAGAGATATTTTACTAAAGTTGTTGAAAAGGAATAAATTATTTTGCTGCCTTTTTTTATAATATCATTTACACCGAATATATAATTGCATATATAATCGTATATATAATTTATATGTATATGGGCACGTATATTTATATAATTTTTCACAGTTTACATATATATCTACCATATAAGTTTGATAAAAAAAAATATATAATGTATTATTTTTTTTAGCAATTATTTTTTTAAATACGATAAATATCGTTACGCATTTATTTAAATAATAATTCTTTTTTTAAATTAAATTTTATGCGTATCTCAAAGAAATGTATTAGTATAGAAGTGTGGCATTATTTATAATATAAAATATACTTATATAATTTGCAAACGTATAATAATATGTTGATTATCCAGATAAGCTGGGAAGAATAATAAACTTATTAATTTAGTTATTAAATATTAGCACATACAAAATTTCTAAATTAAAAGAAATAAATAAAGTATTAAATAAAATAGTATAAACAATATAAATGAAATTTATTATAAAAATTAAGAACCAACATGTTTGGATAATTAGTAGCTGGATAATTGGCACTTTACTTTTGTTTGTGCTGCATGCTTGAAATGCAATTTTATAATATATATGCATAATAAAGCAATTTAAAGTTTTTGGTTAAGATAACAATTTTCACCCGACTGATGGTTGTATTATACTTCACTATTTGTTGTTAAATTAGAGAATGGAATTTATTAATCGTTGACAATAATTTTAGATTATTTACAGTAGTTAAATAATTCAAATTATCAATGTATGATTCAATATTAAGAAAGCAACATCGAATGGTATATCATACTGGCAGATGACATAGAAATCCGCGTTCTTTTACGATGAAAAGATGATAAATATTTAAAAATGATTAACAATAATAATAATCTTTATAATATCAGTCTGCAAATGATATTTACGAAAAAGAATGATTTCTTTATAATTATATTATTTTAATTTTTATTTATTTCATTTAATCAGCAGTCGTAAAGCAGGTCTCGTTCTTGTCTGTATTCGATAAGTATTATAGGATGATAAGAAAATCTACAAACGGTAAAGTAGAGAATAGATTTGAATTATTCCCGCCGCAAGAATATTCGATGGAATCGTCCAACGCGCGATATTATGGGAAAGAAAATTTGTATCCGTCGTGTCGTATAGATGTCATAAACCTGGCTGAGTTTCTCGCGACACCGCATGAAACAGCTGTTGTATTTCCGCAGTCAGTTCGAGGGTGGTGTCTACTGTCAGATGCTCCGCCTATAAATCAAACCTATGGATAGGAGGGATACAAGCCGACGCCATGTTAACATACATAAACAAACCCTGCGCATTGTAACTGATAAACGGCGGAAGCAACATGTAACAAGCGATTTCATCCCAACAGAGAGCTATAGTTCTTTGCTCTCTTCCAAAAGTTCTTTTTCGCTCGCATAAATTCTTTAAAATATTAATATAAATGTATATATATTTTATTTATTATCTGTATAATTGTAAAAACTTACATACAATATAACTTTTAAGTAATTAATTAAAAGTATGAATTATATATAATCATTTTATTATTAACGTAATATGAATTTAAAAAATTGGATTTACACAAATTATATATATTCTATTTTTTAGTAAAATATTTTTTTATGTTTGTCTATTTTTTTTTTTTTTTTATATTTTTGTATTCTTTATTTATTAATCCTTGTTAGATGGATGAACGCTATTGGGTTAAACTATATTTCACTAATAAATAATTAATAAATAATAATGAATTTACTATAGAAGATATGGAAGAAAAGAGATAGAGAATTGCCTTGATTTTATAATTATTTTACAGGCAACGAGCAAAGATCACGAATCGACTAATGATAGAAAGCGCAGGTCTCGGAGATCCTAAGACTAATCAGACTAAGCATTAATCTTTCGAGTGGATCCTCGACCCAATTCTCGTAAGGTCAAGTCGCAATGGAGACGTTGATTGGATTCCACGTCAAACCAGAAATAAACACCTTTCCTATCATTACGCTCGTCCTTTATCTGTTTCCTTTTTTTTCCATCACGGCATATATTGCAAAATTAAATTTTATTTAATTATCTCACATTTATTGATCATGAAACTAATGATTATGACGCAACATGGCAGCTCGATGTAAATCGCTATTTATTTGCTTATTAATAATTCATGGAACGTCATCGATATATATCTAATAGCTCATTCGTTTGACCTGTCTTTTAATGCCTGACGATACTTTAGTGCGAAAGGTGTTCCGGAAGATCTTGTTATTGCTGTTGATTAAAAATTAACGGATCACTAATACATCTTCTCTCCGCGCGCGGTTTTAGAAGCGAGAAGATATTACTAGGTAATTGTAAACCGCACAGCTTCCAGAGCTACTATGGACCGTTTATCATCGTCTCTATAGCTACCGGGTCGTTGAGTGAGGAGATTTGGGGGTTCACCGTGCTAAGAGTTGAAACCTCAGCATGACTGGTGGCCTCGGTAGCCGATAGACGTGTCATTTATGCGTCTACGAATCAATAGCCGCTTCACTTTACACCCACCTTACATCATTAGTCATTTTATAGGGCCGTTCTGCTCCGTTACACGCATACGCGGCATTTGCTCCCGCGACTGATTTGTCGTCTCATCCTCGACATAAGTCTATCGGACCCCGAAACGACTGGTAAGATCGCCGATTACAATAAATCTAATTATTAAAATATCCTTGTCACTAGATCTCCCAAGATATATTGCTTTAGTAATCGATCGAGACTTGTTATTATTATAAAATTCAGGTATTGCTTTAGAAAAACTAGATTAGTATTGTACTAGATGTAATTAATTAATTGGACTGTACTTAGGTGTAATGTGATTGTTATAATAATTCGAGCATTGTGTGTGGCGTGACAAAAGTCGATTCGTCATCCCCATATGATAACATATGTTCGTGCTTTTTTCAAAACGTTCTAGATGACGATATCGATTACTTCGTTGCAATTTTCTAGAATTTGATCGATTAATTTCAATCTAAAATTACTTTTTTTTTTGTAAGATAAGAGTGTAATAAATTTACATTCTCATTAAATTTGAAATATTAAAATGCGCACATTTTTAATCTCGTTTTAAGCCAAAATTGTAATTTTGTTTATTGAATCTGTGCTCAATAATTATTTCGAAATAACGAAACGTGAAATGAGAAATTTATTTATTTTAAAAATCATTTAATTGAGAAGATATTCCGTCAGCATTGAATCTGTGCCTTAAGTTTCATTAAAAATGCAGAATTATAGTTACTCGGTAGAATAATAAGGGAAAATACTGGGAACAGTTATAAGGTCGCTGTAATGTACAAGGAGTTTTACATGCTCATACAGCAACTTTTATTAATGTTTACTACTTACGTTTATTAATTTCCTCCGCTATAGGCCTCATTACTCTTCGAGATACGGCGCATACTTACCTACAATTATAATGTGGTAAAAGACCTTCGCATATTCTCGTCATATCGCAAAATTATTGCCAACAAATGAGTAATGTTTCAGACACGTGACGACTTTTCTCAACACTCGCGAGAAATCCACTCTCATTTTTTCGATCACGTTGGACTAACACGTACCGATTTCAGGCACGAAAAGCTTAAAATTGGAAGCCGATCGTCGACTCTTGATGCGTATATTGGCGCGAAAGATCTTAGAGAGACGGAAGCATAATCGTTTGGAAATAAGTGCCACAGTTTCGTCATTTGACGGCAACGGGAGCACGAGACATGTAAGATTCTATTTGCAGTAGGCGAACGCGAGTTAACGGACGAGATGATCGCAAGGTGTCTCTCTCTCTCTCTCTCTCTCTCTCTCTCTCTCTCTCTGTCTCTTCCTTCGCGTGGTTAAAACTCAACGCCATATATACAGTGGAGAGCCGAAGCTCCCGCTTCCTTCATCTATCATGCGAACCATGACAAACCGAGTCTCAAAAGCAGCCGCCAGCGTAGAAGCACTTTCTTACCTTCTTCACTTAGTCACCGGGCGCTCAGGTGAGCCTCTACCTGCCTGATATACAGGCATACCTCCTCTCCTTTCCCCTCCCCTCTCCATTCCCTATCTACATTTATTAACATTTAAGCGTTAACGACATTTCTCTCTCATGCGTGCGCGCGTTTCGGAGGAGAAGAAGAAGCAAGAAACCGCGTTGCCGGCTACTCGTATCTTGCTTGCCTTCTATCTCCTTTCGATTCGGACGCCGGGTTCTTTGTTTCAAAAAATACTGCCGCGAAATCGATTAAATGAAACAATCACGGTAATTCTAGAAATCTTTGTGCGCGTGCGCGACACGTTAATTAATCTCTTCGTAGCCGCGAAAATATCACTCTCGACGTGAAATATCCACGAGAGACACAATGTTGTGGAAATTAACGATTCTAAAGGAATTAAACGGAATGAAAAGATGGGAGTTTACAACGGTATGGTGACACGCGTGTTGCGGGTGACGGTGAAAATCGTGGAGATTCATGCGTTTTCTGCTCCGCAGATATCGGATGGAAAGCAAAGTGGCGTGAATGAGTTGTCCCTTGACGATCGTAAGATTTATGGTCGCGACGCGGTTGGGCGGAAAGGGCAAGCGTCGGTAGGACTCGGGACTAGTAACCCTTGACCCAGACTCCGCCGGAGTCCACCCTCGGTATGACCACGGATAGAGCGCTGCATGATTGACGATAAAGATACGTTATATAAAACGTACGGACCTTACTTCATTGAGACCTCAATCGTTTCGACGTTTGCTAGATCAGGCGAGTGGATCGTGTGCGCGAACATCGCGAAATATCTCGTCGTACGGTCCTGAAAAAACGGAAGCGTAGCGCGAAAAGCGATCGTACGATATAAGAGCGCAGGTTAAAGCGCAATTTTCTAGTCCTTCGATGTTTTTCTCTTCTTTCTTTTTTTTTCTTCTTCTTCTTCTTCTTTCTGCCGTCCGTAAGGCCTTTGGTCTTTGTCGGAGAAAAAGTTAATAGCTTGGAGAAATTAGCCAATGTGGGGAGGATCGTTGATCGGGGATCGTGTTTCGGGAGGGTGTTCTGCACAGATGCAACGATAGCAACAGTTCGGCCGGCTCGAACCGGAGGTCACATATGAGCTCGGAGCTATGGCGTCGTATGGGCTTGACTCACACGCATCACGCGTAGTCATCCATCATTGTCAGTCTCTTCACTGACACACAGCCGTCCGTCCTACCGACGCACTCCGGGCTCTCGATTTGAGTTTCTTTCGTCAAAGTTGTGATTTTGTATAAAATGTTGAAATGACTCGCCGATCTACGATCTATTGTCATGATATTTATTTAGTAATTTTGACTTTATTTTTTCTATTAATCTTTGATTCGATAATTAAATCAATGTTGTTATCGAATTATATATTTCAATATATAATATAAAAATTATGCACAGTGTGAAAGAGAAAGGTGAACTTTACTGAGATCTCTCTAATTTTATACGACCGTGATAAATCAATCTCTACATATGCAAGGATTTCTCTGACATAACAAATGGCGCGTAATCTCTGAATAGAATATAAAGTTGACACGGTGTAAGGATACACTGCTAAGAATAATATTTCAGTTCGATTGCTCCGATATTTCAGGTCATCCATCATCGTCACTTTCATCGCCGACATCGGCGAACCCGCGCCATCTACGATCAAAATTCACGCGTTCCGCTTCCGCTTCATGGTCACTCCTTCGTTAAAGTTGCGATTTTCCATGTCACTCGTTGACTTACGTATACGATGTTTACCGATTCCGTATGGTCCTTCGCTTCGTCGCTCTTAACCGCTGAAACATTGAATGCGAACGAGAGACTGCAATAGAGTAAAAAGATGATTTTACAAAAAAAAAAAAATAAATAAAAAGGAAAAACAAATGAAGGACACACTCATTACTTTTTGCTATGACCTGTATTTGTCAAATGTATCCGTGAGTGAATGTACACGTGTGATGATAACTTTGTTTACCGTGTCGAGGGCTCACTTGCAACACAATTATATATAGTCAGAATGAATAAACAATATACGGTTATCGTACGCGCATGTTATGTACATGAGAATCATTATATGAACAACGACGGCGCCTATAATGTTTTATACAAAAGGATTTGCGTATATTAAATATGTTGCCGCGAGGTGAAAATTAAAATTATACGTCCCTATCTACGTTTATACTTTTACAATTATCTACCGTGAGAGACAATAATTTATTTGGTTCGCTTAAAGTAGCGCGCTAGAATAGACATTACAAAAGAAACGCGATTTGTGAAAAAATGAGATAATGCAATCGATATTTATATATATATATATATATATATATATATATATATATATATATTTAATAGATGTTAGATATTACTCGTAGGGAGATTATCATTCGATATATTGCTCATCGGTGTGTGTTCCAATATCATCAAATAATATCCACGACACATTGATTCGTATTAATTTTACAGATTTGTTTGTCATTTTTTCACAAAACGAATAGTGTAGGTAAAGTTTTTACAAGTGCATTCGTCTTTTTTCGCAACAGTGACCAAGTAATCAATTTTCCTTCTTCAATAGGAGGACAATTTTTATAAGAGGAAGAGGAAGAGGAAGAGGAAGAGAGAGAGAGAAAGAGAGAGAGAAGAGAGATAGACATCTATTTTCTGTGTTCAATTAAAACTAACAAATTGTACCTATTTCATTTTTCAGAAGTTGTATACTCAATATAGTAATCGTGACTGTGTATAAATGCGATTTTCTTATTCGTTTGTGTTCCATTAATCTAACTTTCATATGATATATATGTATACATATATATATATATATATATATATATATATATATATATATACACGTTGTGTAATTGTTAATTATTGCTCATGCGTCTACTCGTCTCGTTTCGTCGTTTGAAATCAAGTATAATCTCTTGTTTATCGCTCTATTGATTATCACGTAAAAATTAAATTACTTGCAGATGCGTAATTTAGAGAAATTTCTTCAAGATTTTCAAGCACGGCTAAATGCTCGAGCCGAGCGTGCCAATGAACGTATTACATCGAGAACGAGAGAAACATTGCTTCGGTAATTTGCATGTTTTAGTTTACAAACACCCTAACGAGATACGCTAATGCGGAGACCGTTCGCGTCACAAGAAGAGATTGCACTTACACCTCGTGTTTTCACGTTTTCACGAGAATCGCGCGGGAAATCAAAATTTCCATTCCACGATAGCAAACTTTTTGACGTATTTACATTTCTCGTGCACATTTGTAAACCACACCTATATATATATATATATATATATATATATATATATATATGTATATATATATGTATATCAATCTAATATCACTTACAGGACACTTCGTCTCCTGCGACTAAGAGTGTTTCACGAATCGAGACGGTGGCGATAAATTCACTTTGAAAAATTCACATTTTAAAAAATTCTAGGATGAGGGAGAGAACTTTTTGCGTTTTTAATTCCCGCCCCAGTTTGAAATTAACACAACCATTGCACTCGTTGTCACTGTTTTATATTTGTCGAAATATACTTCAACGTTTGGAATGTAAATTGATAGACTGACATCCTGCTCGATGGTGAGAAATATTAAAATTGACATTTTACTTGAATGTAATGTAATGCAAATCGAGATGGCAAATTTATAATTCCAGGCTATCGTTGCAATCAAGTGCAATCGACATTTTCTCCGAATTACTTGAGATATGCTCGCAGTTGTCGAACTTCAGTTTAAATCCCACACACATTTCAGGTTTTATTATATATTTATTATATAATTATTCTAAATCAGTCCTTTCATCTTGATTAAGCACGACTCAAAAATAATTCCGAAAGGAATTATGCAAATTCACAAAAGAAATTACTTTAAACTAAAGAATTATTCAACAATCAAGGTCACAAACGTGACTAACGTATAGACATACACGCTGTGGATGGTATTTCTAATCTGAGCGACAATCCATTGCATTTTTGCACACAATATTCATTTACACGTAGTCCTAATGAATCACGAGTACACTAACGTATGTACAAATCACTCTCACAAGCGGCTCTTATCACGACGGTTAGGTGGCTTCAGTACAAAGCATTGAGCAGGCATTGCTCGTCGCCCCAGTCCAGCTGGCAAGAGTTCTCTGTCTCGTGGACTCAGCTGAGCTGATAGTATTCGGGAGCGAAATCATTCGCCAGATTGCTGAGAAAGTTAAAATCGGACGAGCTGTTACTGTTGTCGGCGGACGGTGGCGGCGGTGCCGCCGTCGCAGCTGAATGCACCGGATCGCCGTAGAAATTGCCATAATTGCCGTAGGATTCGTTGTTACTGTCAATCTGGCCAGTGCTCCCGGGTGGCGTGATAACCGCCGCGGTGGCGGCTGCGATCGCCGTCGCGGTCGTCGTCATACCGGGTGCTGGGAACGGATCGGGGGATGAAACGTAGCTGTTAGGGATGTTGGACGCCTCCCCTCCCTGATGAACGTGCAGCTGACCGGTCTGCTCGTAATACGCGCCTGGATGACACTTGCTGCCGCTTGGCCGATAGTCGCTGGAACTAGGATGCATTGGCGGTTGATGGGTGACGTAGCCTTCGGCGGTATGTTGCTGCGGATGTTGCTGCTGCTGCTGGATGTCGTTGAAATAGCCGTGCTGACCGGGCACGACGGCGTGGCCGTGCGTCGCCAGGTTCTCACCGGTTCCATGATAATTGCCGCCAGTCGAGTAACCCGAGTAATTCCCGGGCGTCATGTAACCGTCGTTTGTGCCCTGCTCGTTCTGAGTCGCCGAGTATCCTTGACCGGTGCCATAGGCGTTGGCGGCGTTCTGCATACCTCGGTGATAAGCGTGATAGGGCGGCCCAGCCTGCGGATACCCATTGTACTCCCCGGTGCTGCCGTACTGGAGTTGCTGCTGATGAAACTGCTGCATATTGGCGGCGCCGTACATCGACCTCGATGTCGCGCCCGTCGTCGTTCGGGCGTGATGCGCCATCCTCGAGCTCACCGATTGATTCTGTCTGACGTACAGAGAGTTCACTTCACCGGGATAAGAAATCCTTGGTTGCTGATACGCGTCTCGGGAGCAGTAACTATTCTGTGACTGTGTCTGTTGCGTCGCTGTAGGTATGTTCTGCCTATTGGCGGGCAGGCCGTTCCGATAATCGACAGCCGGCGTCGACTGATAGACACTCTGCTGCTGGAAGTGCGCCTGCTGATTGCCCGAGATGCCTCGACCGCCGTGAGGCGACATCGTGCCTGGATTCGCAGAGGCGTGCAATATCGGCGCCGGTAACGCGGTCGTGGAGGACGGTGAGCTACGCGGTCTCTGCATGTAGGCCGCGTGAGTGGTCTGCTGGATGCCGAGGGGACTGCCTTGTTGAAGCTGAACGGAGACGGGGGTGCCGGGTGTCGAGGAGGGCGTCAGGCTTCTCGTGGAATTCTGACCGGGCAGAACCGGCGTGCTGACAGTCGAGTCCGGCATGGCCAGTAATACGCCGTTACTGTTAACCGAGCACATGTCCTTCCCGCTGGCCGATGGCGATTTCTTGCTCACCGATATCTGCTGTTGCTGCTGCTGCTGCTGCTGCTTCGCGGTGTTCGGACTCTTGTGATCGCTCTCGACCTTCACTCTCACCTCGCCCGACAATTTTTTCGTCACGCTCGGTGATGTCACTTCGCTCCCATCCTGCGACCTCGAATCGTCGTCCACCATCATCTTCTCAAACGAGCTAGACACGCTGTTGGTGCTGCCGACGCTACTGGCACCATTGCTATTCGTGTTGAAACCGGTACTACTGTTATTATTGTTATTGTTATTAGTCGCGCCAGGTGTGTTGTTGTTGTTGCTGCTTCTTCGGCCAGAAGAACCTAAATCGGTAACGTCGCCGGTAAGAGTGCTACCGACATCGCTTACGCCCGAAATATCACAGTTATGACAGCTCTTCTTCTCGTCGTTATCAGGAGATAACATTTTGTCGCCTTTAGATTTCTCCATGCCGTCCGACGTGGAACCATCCTTCTCGTCGCCATCTTCTTTGCTGAGCGTCTGTCGCTTGTGTTTCATTCGCCGATTTTGAAACCAAACCTTCACCTATCACAATGATAATGATATTTATTCAATTAATTACTTTTTACATATAAAAAATAAATAATTACAATTATATAGATAATTATATAATAAAGAGATAAAAGAAAAACATTTTATAATCTTTTAAAAGTTACATAAAAAAAAACTGCATAAAAATATTTAAAATATAAATATAATATATCTCAAATAGGAGTTAAAAAATATAATGGATAATTTGTTTTTTTTTTTTTTTAAATTGCTTGATTCTATGTTACCTGTCTTTCTGTAAGATCTAGTGATGCTGCGATCTCTATCCTTCGCGGTCGACAAAGATACTTGTTGAAATGAAACTCTTTCTCCAGCTCGAGAAGTTGGGTATTCGTGTAGGCCGTTCGCAATCTTCTTGGCAAGCCATTCTCTGCAAAATAAAAAAATCCACTCCTCTCACAATCGATGTATAAAATTTAGAATAATGTAACGTACACATTTTCTCAAGTACAGAATTAATTCAATAACTGATTTATTTCCGCATTTCAGACACGATATTGCATGTTTAAATATTTTACAAATACCATAAATATGTTTATGAAGAAAAGCATAAACGATTTATTTCAATATTTTATATTTTGTAACATGTTGAAGCTTTTGCATCCCGATATTCGCGTTGCTTTTATCGTAACAATACTCTCTTTTTGTGTCTTACACGAAGTAAATGGTATTCTAATTAATGATCATTTAAGCAACCTAAGCGTACTATAGAAAGAGAGAAAAAAAGAGGCAGAGAGAGAGAGAGAGAGAGAGGGCGAAGGTGGTTGCGACATGACATCCTTAACAATGCATAAGCGAAGATTCCCGCGCGGCGAAAAGGCCTATTCTTGTTCCGGCGAGTTACTGGGATCCTTAGAAACTTTTGGGCAAGTTTCCCATCCAGCTATTCCATGTCGATACGAAACACCTCCTAATTGTTATCGGACAAGAAACTTGTTCCGCGATAACAAGAGGAATCCCGCCACGCGGGATCGGGAAGATGCGAAAGTGCAGGCGAGAGAGAAAGAGAGAGAGAAAGAGAGAGGTGATGTAAGAAGAGGAAGGAACCGCGGCTTATACGTATATTCGGGGGTTAGATCTGATCTAGAAAGTAGCGACCAAGTATCTCACGGTCTTTTGTCGAGGCATGTGACGTAAGAGTAATTTCTACCCAACTGCCGTAAACAATTATTAATAGCCGCCTATCGTAATTACGAGAATTCGCCGCACGCCCTGGAGGAGTAATATTTCAATCAAACTTGATGGGTCTCCGCTGGCTTGCTGTTGTTTACAAGACGTGTCTTGACAAATTCTCTAGGAACAATGTATACTTTATCATGGATCTTTGGAAAAACCTCGTATACTCCTCATCTATCTAAATAGTTTGAACTGTTCAAGATTCTATCATCTAAGAACGTAAGAGGACGACCTTAAGCGGACATTAAAAAAAAAAAGTTATTTCACGCCAATATTTTATTCCATCGGTCACTGGCCATCTGGATTTCGAGAGTTTTTTTTTTCTTTCTCTTTTATCAAGGATCACAAGGGTGTTACACTTTTTTACGCGTTGCCGTATCGCGAGAGAAGAAAAAAAAAAAAAAACGATACGCCGTGACGCAATTTGGGCAAAGGGAGACAGTAGAGGGAAAGAGGGGAGGTGGTTCGTTTCGTAGGGCCGAGATGCTAAACTACCCCATAGCGTGCGAGCGGATGTGGGGTGCCTGAGGGGTGGTTCGACAGTAGGATGAGTCGTCAGGGGTTAAAGGAGAAAGAGAAAGAGAATGATTGAACGAAACAGAGGGAAAGAGACGTAAAGAAGACGAAAGGTAAAAAGAGGAGGATGTAGTGACTGAAAAAGGTTGAAGAGGATACGTGATAGAGATGGTTAGAATGAGAAGGAAGAATGGGAGAAAGAAAGAAGGAAGAGAGAGTGAGAAGGGGAGAGAGAGAGGATCCTCACAGGGACGAGGGAGAAGGGTGTAGACTGAAGATGTAGTAAGCTTTGAACCTAGCAAATCCTGCACGTGGAGTTTCCACAGGGCGAGGGCGACGGTGGCGAGATGAAAGTATCGCATGATTGACGTGGGCCTCATCAGCATTTCGGTCTTGCGATTGGTTGGACGAAACTGTCGATCAAACTCTACTCCACGCCCTGTATCTGTTCAATCGTTCCAGGAGTTTAATTCAATCCGACGATGAATGCAGAGCAATATTGGGGTGGCAAATAACTATCCGATATATATTAAATATTTAAAATATTTTTATAGAAAGGCAGCTTTTATAAAATGCCAGTTATCTCGCTGGCAGTAATCAAATATTGCTCGCTCGCGTGTATGTTTGTGTATAAAATAACGTTACAATATCACTATTTCTTGCTAATCTAAATTAGTGACAGACATTTCTGCTTTGTAACGGAAACTTTTTCTGAGACCGGACGCGAAAATGTGTCGGCGTTACTAGCGAGCTTCTCGTTCTTGCGAGACGATGTAGCGGATGACGAACTGTCAAGGCGGAGTCAAAATGAAGAGAGCGACCTGACAGGATCGTGTGTGCGAGGTGAGAACGATAGAGTACAAAAATAGAATTTGTATTTTCGTATATCACGCTGTTAGAAAGCCTCGTTTACTTGGTCTCATCCGGTTGAGAGATTGTTACTGCAAAAGTATTTTATAAAAAGAGTTATTAAAAATATTTTAATGTGCATAAATTCCATTTCAAGAAACATAAATAGCAATTAAAATAGAGTTTAATTGAATAAATATATACTGTTAATAATTAATTAATAATTATATTGTTATATACAGACTTTTCTGTAATGTGTGTTAATATATTTAAAAATTAATATTTAATTAATATCATTTATTTAATTAAATTAATATTTTTAAAAATTATTATATTTATTTTTAAAAATATAATCTTGAATTTTTTTAAAAGAATTAATTCTTACACTAAATAATTGAGACAATGTGTATGTATGTAAAATTAATTGATCAATTACTAAATAGAAAATTGCAAAACGATAATAATTCAAAATAATAGTTCAAAATTTATTCTATTTCTTATAATTTATACAGTCAGAAACTTATTTCATTATTTTCATAATAAGCAGTTTGCTTTTGTTGACAACAAAATTGCCAATTTTATTAGCAATGAGAAAGTGACAAAATAGTGAAGAAGCAATAATATGTAAAAGCGACATTAAAATAACGAGTTTGTTATAATGTAATAGTTTGTCAATTGTCGATGGAGCAGATGCTGATGTCCGTGACAAACCTGACAGCCGTCGCTTCGCGGGTTCTCGTAGATGTACAGAACGCAAGTACGAGTTTACACTCGACAATGTATCCTTTTGATGAAACATAACTTAGTGAGTGAGTTTTCAAATATGCGCTGCTTTTTCGTTAAGAATACGTGTTAATTTGAATGTGCAAACTTTCTATCAAATGAAACTTAAATTAACATACGAAATACGCAATTTTATTGCGAATGGGACAGTCATTATAAGAGATTTGATAGAATGTGGAAGCTGACTTGAAAGCATTGATTTATCCAGAGTATGCATTTTATTAAGATTTTCTATCTGTCATTTTGCATTTTATTTTTTATATGTAATACGTGCGGTGTGTTTTTATACAATATTTTTATTTTATTCTAAAAATTAAATATTATTCATTATTAGTATTTTCGATATAAATGGCAGTATTTTCGCGAAACATTATATAAGTTCCAACATAATATTTTTGGCTTTATGCTTCTCCTTGACATTAATTTGAAGATATCGACACACAATGATAAAGCTAACGTTGTTTGTCGTAAGAAATTATACGCAATATAAAATTCTGTCTATTCTATATGTAATACCTCATATTCATGATGCATGCTCTGACTTTCAAAGGTATTTTGCGTAGAAACTTTTGATCATACAAAACGATAATTAAAGAAAATAGGAGCAGAAGCGATTCTCACGCAAACCATTGTTCAGTTCCGATCTGTTCGTCCATGTCCCTTCCATTCTTCGCTATGTTGGAATGTTTAGATGAACAGCTGGTGAAACTCTCATGCTCTCCGCTTTCTTAATTTTTGTATTATCCCGCTGCGCACATACACACTTACGCGATCAATCTGCAGATATTATTGTCAAACAGTAACGAGTAATAAAAATATGATATTTTAGAGAAACATAGCCATTGAGGACGGCAGTGAAAAAAGTGCATCTTCAATGTCCAGAAGTAGTTTACGCGCGACACCGATTCGTTCAGATCATGGATTTCCCTCCCGCCTTCGATGAGCTCTCGTTTTCTCTAGACTGGACCAGGTCGTTTATAGACAGGTGGGAAGGGTCACATGACGGGCGTCTCTGTAATTTGTCTTTTGTTTCTCCCCCGCGTGTACGCCTGGAGGAAGAAAACTTGCGAGAGGAAGAACAAAGGGCGGAAAGAACCAGCACTTCGAACGGCGAGGAGAAGAGAACGATTACCCCTCTTCGTTTCGTCCTCAGCTTCTTCCTCTCTTCTATCCATCTCGCCCCTTTAACCATTCTTTTATCTCTCTCTCTCTCTCTCTCTCTCTTTCTTTCTTACTCTCCTTCTCGTTCTTTTAGTATCGAGAGAAACCTGCGGCGGCGGCGTCAGCGATGTAAACGTATGAAAAATGAGTGACGAGAATTTGAAACAAACGAGAAGACAGCCGGTTCTATATCCGCGCTTTGACGTGTCCGAAACAGGTAGACGGCGGGTCAGTGAGGAAGGTTACTGTGATCGATAACTTTTTGATCGTTTCGGACTCCTTCGGGCGTTTTTTCACCGCGCGCCGAACGTTACAAATCTGGGGATTCTGGGAAACAATCTTACTTTAAGATGCAGCAATCTTAATATCTTATTAAAAATGATATCAAGCCTTGTCTTGCAAATTTTTGTATAAAACATCATAATTCAAATATAAATCGAATTTTACATACTTACTTAAAAAGACTTGATATTTACAAATGAATTGAAGAAATAAAATTTCCGTTTTGTGTATCTGATTCAATTAATATTGAAAGCGGTACTAATAAAAATTTACTTCATAATGTTCTGTGCTCGTTCGAAGTGCTGGAAGAATTATTCATCGCGTAAGAATAAAGTGGGTATTTAATGTACCATTGGGTAATTTGTGGGATAAGCGAGGGGGAGGGAGGAGCCGAAAACGTGAAATCGGCATAAACTGTGGCTCATTACAGATTTACAGCAAGACGTAGTACGGACCCGAGCGTAAGGAGGGAAAGAGGGAGACGGGGAGGGGGAGGGGGGCAACAAACAAAACTAAACGCACCGGGAACCAGAATGAAGGGAGTCGAAGTGGAATGGCTGGCAGGAAGGGCTCTCTCTCGGCAGCTTTGGTTTTGGTGGGTTGTCGGGGGTTGCGGCCTCTGCGCTGGATACGAGCTATAATCAATTAACAGTGAGCAAAACAAGAACCGCGGCCGACCACACGGCCGCAAAATATTTCGTACCTTCCTTGTTCCAGTTCGACTGGAACCCTCATCGTTTCGTTCAAGTGGCTATCTCGCTTGCCGATAGGGCTATTGTCCAAAGGAATTGATTCTTGTACCGTGACGATTTAGGATATTGATACTACCATAATTTGAGCCAATGATATTTGAATTCAAAGTTCGTATTTATAAACATGATGACACAACGAGACAATATATTTGGTTGCTTTGACTTATGACCGTACGTCTGTATCTGTTCGACTGAGTTCTTGTCTGGCATAATAGCACTCGAGATATTAGCATAACTTTTTATATAGTCATCTTGTTGTAATGATGGAAAAAGAGTGGAGTCGCCGAGCTAGCTGGCATTGTAGAGCAGACAAGAAGAAAAGGCGGTCGGTGCGGGAGGAAGGGGGAGAGGGAAAAGAGGAAGAATAAAAAAGGATAGAAATACAAGAACGGAAGAACGGGATGATGGTAGGAAAAAGATATAAAAGCGGCACGAAGATTTGCGTGTTCGAAAAAAGTTGCTGGCAACACCGCGAGCCGTCGCTGTGCGCTGTGCTTGGTGCTGGTGGTGCTGGTGCTGCTGCTGATGCCGAAGACACGGCAACGTTGGTGCTCCGCACCAACCGCGGCGGCCATGTTGCGGCCGTGCACAGGTTCGCCAACCTGTGATTATGGTGGGCGCGACGGCGAGCGGCCCTTCGTGCAAGAAAATTGGACGTAGGGATCTCTCCCGCGGTGAAAGAAAGGCAAGACGCACGTATATGCGTGGTTCAGACTGGCTGAACATACGTCAGAAGGCGTGCCGATGCAACCTGCAATCATCTGGGGCTGGTGCGACCGGTGGTGCACACACTCCAACTTCTTCGTGCACGATCGACGCACGAACGAGCGGCGGGTTTCGCCGCTCACCGTTGATTCGCGATAAAAGATTATGTTACAAAGGTGCGAGGCCTGGCGTTTCAAAAATTGATGCTCGCAAAAGTTGCAGTAGCATGAGTCGTAATTGGAGGGATACGATCTTTGATTAATGATATCTTTATCTGATGGCACTCTCTATAGTTATTTCATAATAAAGTGACTCGCGCGCGACACTTCGTGACAACCATCATCGCTCGCCTTGGAAGCCCGACGTCGATTAGACATGATCCAGTATACCCGATACACTATTTATGATAATTTTGTAAAATATTTATTTTCTCAATATATATTTGTAAGATGCATGGAGAGAAAGAGAACTTCTCGTTTTTAATTGTAATAAATCTCTGTTTAGCGTGTGCTTAGCTGTGATACCTCAGTAATCATGCAATAAGATATATAAGCACAGTTGTCTAACACAACCAAGCCAACCAGTATTTTACTTCGCGGTTCGCGATTGGTTGGAGTTAATTCCGCAATTATATTCGCGCATATATTCTTAGACTATGTTGTACAACTCGTGTTTAGCATTTTACTCTGTGTGATTTTTCCTATATAATTACTAATCTCATATGCAATTTAAATAACGGCTTATATAACGAAGGAAACCGATTTCCAACGTGCATATCTTCATTATTTTAACTCGCGGATTGAATATCAATGTCCAAGTGCATAATTTGTAGTAACGTTAGTATAAGAAGCGTGTTGTGCTTTTTAAGATATTTTAAGATATTTTAAATGTTCCGAGGACAAATAGCAATATCTGAAAAAAATCTAAGTTGACTTGCTAAAAAAATATCTTATGCGATGAATGCGACAGTCTGATTATAATTTGAGCGCAACTCCTGATACGATATGTATCGCGAAAAAGTGGTCATGTTACAAATCTTTATAACTGTAGTATCTTGTCGGCAAGAGAGCGGCTGCGAAAGAGAGCAGTGATACTTAAAGCTTAGGGTGAAACGGGAGTGGTCTCCAGGGGAAGGGATGAAAAGCCATCTTTCCATTAGACGCGAGATTGATTTTGTGAGCGCACCTTTTCGCAAGGAGATGTCGATGTGCCCTGATGTTCGAACACTAATGTGATTAAAATAATCCAGCGATGATTAAAATACATAACGGTTCCTGATTTTCCCGGATCAATTACCTCCGGGTTTTTTACCACGTGGCAAATTGAGGATAAAAATAAATCTGGGACTGAATATACGTGCGTGCGATATTTTGTTAAAAGATATTAAGATTCTTGGGGAGTATATGCGATAGAATAGCGCATGCGCAAATGAAAATAATTATGAAATAAAATATTAATATTTTAGTTTTGTTCTTGTAAATATTTGAACACACTTCTATCGCTTTTAGCGAGTGATCTCTCTCTCTCTCTCTCTTTCTCTCTCATACACCGAGGAGCGAATTCAAAACTAATTTCACGACAATTTGCGCGCACGTGGAACGTGGAATCCTTCAACAATTTTTTGAATTATGGTTCTAGTTGAGAGATTCTCATTACATCCTCCATTCGCGTTACGGCCGCCTTTTTCCGAGCTCTTCCCGGAGCTTCTTGTCCCGGAGCAAGCTTCTTGTCTGCCGCCGTTCGTCTCCGAGCCCCTGCGCCTCCTCTGGGGACCGAGAAGTCGCGCAGCCGGATAAAAAGTTTATTTTAATCTTTACAAATTTTAAATCCTTCGCGGCTTACCCCAACGTCCACGTAAACCGTCGCGACAGAAAACAAGAGAGCTGGGGCCCCTCTACTTCTTTCATCTTCCGCATCTTCCCTCCTCCCCTCCGCGCCTTCCTCGCCGCTTACTTCGTAAATCTCGTATCTCCTTGATATTCTGACCGAATACTTGGAAAAAATTTCCTCGTTACGTGACAACGGCAATTCCACGCGCTGCCATGTTTTTCATGCCCACTTTATTTAACGTTCACTTTAATTATTGTACGTATTACAGTTTTCTATAAATAATGTACTTTTTTTTTATTTCCATCATTGGACGTTATCAAAAAATGCTTGTTACATATTTAATCATCAACTCATCGATAGAATCGTAAGGTATATCCTAGACTACATATACATATACTCGAGCATTTAATTATAGATACAGGCCTAAGAGCGCGGAGTCGTATACACATAGAGAAACATAAAACCGTAGATTTTCTACGTCAAGGATAACGTGTATTTCCATTCGGATCAATACTCACCGTAATGATCATTATTATTAGAATTTAAATATAATTTTTTTATACGATATTATGTGTATTTATTCTCACGTATTTGAATGTAACACGATTCATAAATAGTAAATAGTAATTTCACATATTCAATATAAGCATATCGATTATGTAATTATATTATTACATCAATACAAATATATTACGTAATGTTATACCCATCGGCTAACGTTGGCGACGTATTTCGTGCGTGGTCGCGCTCGAGAGAGAGAGTGAAGAATCGTACGCGATGTGTTTCGACGGATCAATATCGCAGTAATTAGGCGTCTGTCAGCTGGCTCGACTCACGTCTGAAAAGAGGAGCATGGTCGATAATTGCGAGCAATTTGTGCACGCCGTTTTCTTTTCCAAGTTTCTGCGTTTATACCTATCGTACTTATAAATATATTTGGCCACATCATCTATTAATTATAGTGTCACATATTACTGTCGCTTCCCATAAATAAGCGAGCTATATAAGCACCAACATAGTTTTCGAATTAATTTTAAAATTAGGTTTTATTCGAATAATTTCAATTGAACACGAAATCATCAACATTCTCTTTTCTCGTTATAAGAAATCAAATTTTTTAATTGCGCCTTGCGATTGTATTGAGTGGTAAAAGGATCAGAGCGAAGAGATTTAATAATATTTTGAATAATGCACAGTATATAGGGTGGACTAAATGTTCCAGCCAGTAAAATTTTATAAGAAATTTAATTCTGAACAGAAGAATTTCCTATAAACATGAATCGAAAAATACTTCCTTAAAAAGTTAGCACTCAAAAACCTTTGAAATCACAGTTATTTTATATATTTTTACAAATATCTGGGAAAGGCGGTTTTTAACAAAAAATATCTAAACAAAAGTTATAGAGAATTAAATAATCTTTCATATGAGAACAAAATGATTGTAGTACGTTTTATAGATTTTGAAATAATCAGTTTCACATGCACAAAAATGTGTTTTTCCGGCTATTGACGGTAGAACTTTTTAAAAATATTCTTTATTTTAAAAATACATTTTAAAAATACAGTACTATTTTAGTTAAAAAAAAAATTATTTTATTTTTATAAAAGAAAAAGATTTTTATTTTTTATTTTTATTGACTTTTTTCCAAGAATTTTATTAAGCTTCATTTCCTTTTTATTTTCTTTTCTTTTCACTTTTGGCTCTTCCTTTCATCTTTCTATGGTAATTGGTTTAAACAATGCAATTTTTTGACCTATGTTTATAGGAAACTTTTTGTGCAGAATTATTTTTCCTATAAAATTTCAAAGTCTGGCTGGAACGTTGGGCTCATTCTGTATAAAGTAGCTCGATAGCATAAAAGATACGTATTTTTGACGATTAAAAATTATGCGTAATGCGTAAGTAGTGGAAATTTTGCTTTTATCTCCCGCCTATATGGCAGCAAAACAAAGCCGAGAGCACGCACGCTTCATTAATCGCGTTACAATGAGTTATTGCGCCTGACGTAACGAATGAACAGAAATCTTGCCGATTATTTGAATTAGCCGAGGAAAACATCTACCGAAAGGGAAGTTTGGTTCTAAGCATGCATCAGGCCGTTCGCGCGGCCAATAGGAAGTGACGTTTATACGCAGCCGGCAATAAATTAACTAATATTACGAGTTACCTTTAATTAGTCTCGACCCAGCGGCACCGCGAGGTTTCCTTTTCTGATTTTTTTTTCCTCGCTTTACCACGACGAGCGGATTATTAATTACACGAATTTCTTAAGAACGTTCGTTATACCGGTTACGCCGGGCATTTCAGGTAATTACAAAATCACGTGATTGACTTACAGCGAAACGCCAAAAGAACCGTTTCGAAAGCAGTTTTAATTATCAATTTCCGCTGAACGTGACGATTAATTAATCGGCAAAAGAGAGAAGTAACTATCATCTCACCATCAGAATGAGAACGCATCAGGTAACTATGCGAGCGCAATTCTTCTTGATTCGCTATATTTTTCTTTTTTTTTTCATTCTTTATATATTTTTTAAGAAACTGTAAATGTAGGACAAAATATCCAAATCGCGAAAGAAACTTCTATTTAAAATTATTATTGACTATATCTAGAGTTTATTTGTTAGATTATTTATGGGATATATTATTTCCAAGTGTCTCTCGTGTTGCGCGCACCTAAAGTCGCATCAGAAAGTAGTAAGCGGCACTTGTTCGTCGAAATTACGGCGCTGATCGTAAGTCCTAAAACGTGCTCGGCATCTTAAGGTAGGGAAGAGAAAGAGAAAGAGCGCCTCGTCTCGAAGATATAAAAGGTGCGAACGGAGAAAGAAAACGGGAAAGGGGTGGAAAAGGGATTCCGTGGTTGCAGTTAAATAAAACTGACAAAAATCGGCCCCGCAGGGCACCCCGAAGGGTTCGAAGAGCTCTCGGGAGGCAGGACGACGGGGTTAAGGGGAAGGAATACGGATACGTGGAGAATACTCAGACGGGCGCCATGTGTATAATAATGTTAAAGAATGTTAAACGCGGGAGGGTTCAGGGATCCGTGCCGCATACATTAGTTGTTAACAATGCTATAAAGGACACTCTCGCCCCGTGCCTTACCCTTCATCACGGCAACGGGGTACAGGTTTTCTCTAGCGCGACCAGATTTACGAGCGCTCCTTTCCGTGCGATTCTTACGTAAGGCGCTTCGGTAACGTGGCAAATAGTAGCGTGTGGTATTTAGCAGCAACAATGCATTGTAATTAAAAAATCGTCGGCAAAAATCATGAATTTTATCGTATACGTTCAAATAGTATGAGTAATTGTTATCTCATATGTTGTATATTGTGTGAATCGAGTAAAAATATTAATCTTGAAAGATATTATATTTCTTTTCTGCATTTTAAATACTGACTTTTGAAAGAGATTACTCTTTAGTGATAATGGCGCGCTAATGTAGTCTGAACTCTAGAGTTCTAAAGTCCAGTACGTCCTAAGCAACCCCGCGTGTAATAATTTACCACCCATGTCGACTCGTGCACGCGGTCAACCCTCGTGATAATTGTTTAAACCGACCACTGGCCACCCCTTTAGTCTGACTCGAACACCAGCCTGAGACCTATTCGCTCCTACGAGCTTCGTGTACTTTCTATAGGGCATACAGAGCAACTTTATTACGATTCAATTACGGTTGTAAATCTATTACATTAGTAAAGTAAAGTAAATTTTAGTTTCTTTCTTAAAAGAAAATTATAATTTATTGGTAAATTTAATTCAAAATTTATAAAAATAGATACATCATACATACATACATACATACACGTACAAAGATGCCATAAAAACAATATAATTTAAAGATTTGTAAAAAAAAGGAATTGTATTAAATATATTTGAGTAACTTTATCAAACTTTAGTCGAGGGAGAAACGCCGAGAACGAAAAGTTATCTCTCAGGATCGATCAATGAATTTCTAACTCTGCTCCACCAGCGTACTTTATTCAGTGTTTTCTTGAAATTAAAGATATTTCATATAAATACAACAAAATTCGAGATACATTTATTTCAGTAGGATATATCGAGAAATTCTTCACGTTGCTTTTCTAATTATACAAATATGAAAATAAAACTCGACACAGCATTGTGCATTCCATGATATTCTCTAAAATAATATGAATGCTTGAAGGAGAGACGAAAATAGATGAGGAAATATGAAATGAAGCTCCAAAATATGTAGCGCGAGGAACGAAAGCACCACAATGGATAGGGTTTGGATGGTCTCCAAGAGATATAGCGACGGCGGAAAACGCAACGACAAGTGGAAGAGAGCAAGAGCGGGGAAAAGGGGAAGTGGGAAGGATAAAGAGCCCGAACACTCGGTCGAGTAAAACGAATCCAGAAGAGGAAGTCTGGAAGAGCGAGAGTGCGATAGCGAGCAAATAATAGGGAAATGATTTGCTCCTTGTTAGATAAAGGCCCTACGAGGGGACTCGCGAAAAGAAATATTGCTCCCAATGAAAGGAAGTGGGCTACACGGCGATAGGTGGGAGGGGAGGGGAGTGCTGTGGGAGTACGAGGGGATGAATCCATTCACTTGTAACCGCTCCTCCGCCGCTCGTGTCGGGTCATCCATACGCGAATTCTGTTCGATTGGGTTAAATAGTACGAGCTAGCTTGTCGCCTAATCGACCACACATTTCCGGCTTTCCCTCCGGGATTTCCTTATTCTTGTTGCCTTTGTAATACATAAAGTTTTGCCAGTGTGATATAGATATTATACATATTACATTATTTATCATAAATATTTTTAATTATAATCTTTTTTAGATTCGCGTGTTGATTGCTCTCGCTATTAGTATCATTTATCAGTAGAATTTTATTAGAAAATAAATTTATATATAAAAAGTTAAATTAATCTGATAAAGGCGTGGATCGAAAGTATAATATTTTGTTTAGTCACTTTCATCACTTTGAAATCATCTGCTGTCCCCCACAGCCTATTACAGTTCAAAATCCAATCATCAATTTTATCCTAAAGTATCTTTTCGTGCGAGCGATCGATAAAAGACCGCGCACTCTCATCAATTTCTGATATATTAACTTTTTCTACAATTAAAAATTATAATAAAATACAGACTAACATGCATGTTGCACAAAATGTCGATATAATAAGGATTAATTATTGAACAAATAAAGCTGCTAAATCTTTTTATCATAATAATAATTTTCTTACGGATATTTTTGAAATCCAGATGATGCGTTTTGGCTGTCCCAAATAGCTTCAAAAATGATCGAGCTACGATTTATCGAGATTCGCGACTCTTGGAAGCAAATTCTCGGCTCGAGAACAAGGTGTTATTCGAGCGGTGTAAAGAGATTATGGTGGAGGCGCGATTCTGGGAATGAGTCGACGCGTTCACAGCGAACGAAGAGGGTGAAGGCTGGCACTCGCGCTCTTGCGCTCGGGGGATGGTGGACGCCCGTGAAGGACGGCGCGAGGATGTGTTGGTAGGGTATGCATGGCGGCGGAGAGTCCAGTAGCGATCATCAATCAGAAAGGCAGTCAGCCGTCCGTCAGTCGGCCGGCTGGTCAGCCACGTCCAGCGTTGTACAGAGTTTCGCGCGGGAGGTTTCCTACGAATTCGCGAGTCATGCTTGGACTGTCATCCTGACAATCGATTGAAGCTGAGCACTAACATCCAATTCTCCGGAATTGTTCTTTCCATTATCTTGCCAAGCCTGAGGATTCTATTCGGCCTTTCCACGCTGCGGATGCAGATGTACAGCCCAAAAACGCAGACATACTCGTTTATTAATAGAAAAATAAGATTGCAATACATATTTGCTCGAATAATCTATTTCGACTCATTTGACGTGGAGTAACGAAGGCAAGTTGAAGCATTTTGTTAAGTATAGACTTTTAATCCATAATTTTAATTAACATTAAACTTGATAAGACCAGAAACGTAAATTATTATGTAAAAATAAGAAAATAAAGTATATAAAAGAAAAATTTTTTGACACAATATATATTATATATTATAATAAAAAGTAATATATAATATTAAATAATTAATTGTGGTGGAAAAAATTGTATATCAATAATGCAACCATAGCGACGATTATGATAGCAAGATTTTTTCTTCGTGTAATAGAAACATGTGATAACAAATATAAAGATAATGTAAAATGACGATCATTCGATTGGCGATTTACATTTTTATATCGAGAAAATGTATATTACAATTTCTTTCTTCCTCTTCAAGAAAAAATTAAGCTTTTTCAAAAGCTTCTCGGTCACCTTAAGGGTTTGTATTCAGGGAGCTGGGAATATTTACTGGTAATTGTGCGAGTTGATAACTTTCTATTTTATTCTCACTTTTATTGTCAATGTTTGACGTAGCATGACTTTTTATTGGCGTGCTGACATTTTATAAACAGAGTGGCACGGGTTGGATTTTCCCGTCGCGACTGGATCCGACTCGACGACGGGGATTTGAAAATCTTTCAGCGCGATATTGGCCTGGCCTGGCTAGCTAATTACTCCAGACAGCTCCACTCCCTTCCGACGATTTCCCCTTCGTCCTTCTTCCCTATTCACTCTCTTCCTCCTGTTCTCTCTTTCCGTTAGACTTACAACGTCCACCCTAGCGTAACCGTGCGTTGTCTTCGCGAAAGAAAAGACGATAGGGTAGGGTGAGCTCTCCATTGCTCTCGGGGCTAATGTACCCTAAAGTACTTAGTCCACGATGGTTGTAAACGTCCGCGTGATTGCCGCAAAGTTAATTTTAAATCTGTGTTAATGCGATATTTACCTGAGAAATGGTGAAATTTTTAGCGAAGAGAATGTCGAATTTAAATCCGAGTCTAAAGCGATTCGCAGTCTTATTTAACGCAATTCTTTGTATTAACAAGAGTGTGAAAGCGCCGAGTATTCACAAAGTAGTTTTCAGGATACAATGATTGCGTTTTTTTTTTTTCTTTTCGACGATTAAAAAATCCTAGACTCGCTAAAAAATCCGAGACACACGATTTGTTTCTCTCGCGATGAATAGCGTAACCCTGTTGTTGAAATTGCTAAATTATAGATTAAGATCCGATGATTCAGAGGAGAGTCTCTACTCATCCGAAGAGGATGCAATTCTCCGTCGTTAAAACGAATAGAAAAGACGTGTCATACCACCGCTGTGGTCCTACCGTCTCTTGTGTCTCGCAAAACGGTGCTTCTTCCTTGTGTCAATGTCCTGATGTTACGTCCGATGGCCACTCAAAGAAACGTCAGAATGGCTTTTGAAAGCGTACCCACTCCAACAGTAAGAGACGGAGAGAGAGAGAGAGAGAGAGAGAGAGAGAGAGAGAGAGAGAGAGAGAGAGCGGCACTTTGATCACCGAATGACTCGCGACTTTGCATTATGAAGCTAAACTGTCGGCGAAGAAGAAATGTAAGCTTTTGCTCCTGTAGAGTTGAAAACTTTTTATCGCTCTGTGAGGCCCATTACAGGCAACAGGTTTTGGTTGATCCACTCACAGAAAGAAGAGCGGGGAGGGGGAGATTAACAGGTAGGAAGGAAGCACGGAGTGTTTTCTAAATTACTTTGTACGCGTGTATTTACGTGCATAAAATTAAAATAATAATATATTAAACATTCATATTTGCATATCGCAGTCTCAATACAATCTCTTACATTATGAAATAAAATAAAATTGCTAAAATATTTATTTGTTCTTATTCTTTTTTTAATTTTAGAAGTTGATTAATCGTTTAGAAAGTACAGTGAAATCCAAGTGGACCGCGGCAAATCTTCGAGAAATATGACAGGTAGCATTGAAGACAGTACATTACGTGTTATGAAACATTAAACTCGTTGCGCGAACTTGTTGATCCCCCTTTTTCTAGCAAAAGACGGTCCTTACGTTGGCGAAACTCCAATCAGACGTGAAGCGTGCCAAGCGAATGATCGAAATAATCCATCGCTTTCTCTCAGCAAGATTACGTGATACTCGATAAATGTTAATAGTAATCGTCGCGGTTACTATAGAAAGTAGGCGTCTCGAAGGTATCTTCGCTCAAGATACGCGCCGCTATCCCCCGATCGCTCTTTTCCAACGCTTTATCCTTAATCGCTCTTTCAACCGCCCACCATCCCCGTCTGGCGCGATCGCGATTCACCCTCGCGACTCGACGTAGCCAGGCGGATGCTTCCGACCGGGAAAAATAATGCATTAGAAATTCAGATGACCGAGAGAGAGGAGGTCGCGGCGCGATTTATCAAATAAAAGCGGTAGTACAGTCAAATACCCGTCCATGTCGTCAGTGGAAGCGACAGTTCATTTTTAATATAAAGCACGGACGCGCATGGGGGGGGGAGGGGAGGCGGGGGGAGGGTGAGATCTCTTCCGGGATGGTAGTGACAAAAAGAATATGGCAACTGCCCCGGGTCACGTATCTCCAGATCTACGAATTCGCGATAGGAAGTATCTAATGGCTTGCGAAAGTTACGGCTGTAGATAATTTATCATGATTGCGATACATTTTATTTGTACTGCCTAAGAGATATCAGGCTAAAACAGTAAAAATCTATTTCTCCTTCAAACACGCAAAAATTTTATATACATTATTATATACATATACATATACATATACATATACATATATATATATATATATATATATATATATATATATATATATATATATATATATGTTATATAGAATTTTCCCAGAATTATAATTAAATTAATTTAGAATTAGAATTAAAATTAAAAAATAAAGCGTAGTACAGATAGATAATAATTTTTGATTCCCATTGTCACGTGGAGTTCGTGACTTGTCGACGTCTCCATCTATCATTGCACTCATCATCTGTTAACCATTTCTCTCTTCCACCACTCAAGTGCCTTTCAGATTTTCATTCGCATCTCGGAATCGTGGAGCCTGCTATTATTTAAACCATTTGCGAACAGTCTGGTAATTTATTAGAATGCAAAGTAAATCTATCTGTGCTTGTATATAAAATACACAAAATTTTAGAACATTTTATATCTAGATATTTAATAAAAATTTCTATATATGTTTCGCTCAAATAAATATATTCACATAGAAATATCGCACTCGAGATAAAGATTACGAAGCAGAAATGTGAGAATTGCTTAGAAAAAATATAAATATCACGCAAATTAGAGAAACTTAGTGAAAGCGGACTACACTTTTAATTAAAGTAATTAAAAAAAAATACGAGTTAAAATAATTTTCCGCAAGTCGAGTTTGACGTACAATTAAAATTATCGTCGACTTGCTACCACGCTTAAATAAGGATAAGTGTTTCTTTTTACGATCGTTCATGGTTAACCCATCGGCATATGTTATCGTGTTCTTCCTGCAAATTTTTACACCTACTTTCCTTTTACGAGTGTAAAAGAACAGATATAGGAATCCCCAGAACGCGTCTTTTATTCGCCCGCTAGAAAGGGGAAGATACGAGAAGTATGGCGAGAGATGTCTATCTGACGATATCGTCGCCATTCCAGAGAGCATCAACTTGGAACATTTGCATAAAATTATTATCGCCGTGGAAAATCGCGATTGTTTCACTTTCTTTATAGAGCGTCATACAAGCATCCCTGACTCGCTCGTATTTCTGATCATACATTAATGCATATACATTTATTACGGTTTTATCAATATTAATAATGGATAGATTATTTTTATTTATCTCTGTCGTGCCGAGAGAATGTGTTAGTAGCATACATAAGAATTTTTCTTTTCCCCCAAAAATCAGATACGCGCATACGATCCACTTCGATACAGTTTTGGCACAGGAACGAGAGAGAACGATAAAAAGAAGGAGGGAAGAGGAAAGAGAAATAGAGAAAGAGAGAGAGAGAGAGAGAGAGGGAGCATAGCGGTACGAACCCCACGCTTTTATAGCGATCCATTTGGCGTAACAACGAGCGTGGAAACTTCTTTTAGTGTCGGGCTACAGATTCCGGGACCAAACATGCGTATGATTATGGGATCTCCGATTATCAATTTGTTATAGCGTGTTTATTATTTGATCTCTCTCGGGCGAACAGGCGAACCACTCGCGTTTCGCTGCTCCGAAACTCCCCTGCAGCTGCAAAGTGTCGTACTCGTAGTCGGTTTTGGAGGATAATCTGGAATATTTTATGCGGCGTTATTCCTCCAGATGTTTGCGCCAACGAGCTGAGGAAACTGTATACGAACTGTGAAAGAGAACTATGCGTTTCTCTCCATAATTCGTTTTGCCAGCTCCAGACAAGCACCGTGTCGAATATTTATAGTCATTTCGTGTCTCTATTAACCGTCGCTAACTTCGTCACTGCTTTAATAATGACGATTATGTATTTGAAAATATTTGATGCAATAAGTTCTAGACATCGTCACGTTTCTTTTAATCTGTGACAAATTCATTGACAAAAGATTTTTTCCTAGTTAAAGATTGATGAGATTATTGCTATTGCATAATGATTTGGTAATCATTATATTATTATAACAACGTTCATCATTACATTATTATAACAAAATTTTTTTTATATCAATATGAATAAATATATCAACATGATAACATAATAATGATAAACTTAGCAATGACAATTAATAATCAGATTTTTTCGCAATATTTCCAAGCGATGTAAGAGGACAATATAGATTAATCATTTATATCGCGGCGGCGGATATCAGAAAAGTTTTTTTTTTTTTCAGCGTCCCTTATCGTACATTGAATTCGTTTTCATGGATATCGTCGCCTTAAGACTCTTTTTCTTTCCACGAGTAACCGCGGCGACAGCGGGCTCCGGAGTATCATAGTAGCTGGGATTTTCTAGGAGAGTTATCTCTAATTCAGCGAGGATTTACTCGCCAATGAATCTTTAAATTAGATGCTCCGTTCTTTTCGTACTGCGCTCTTCCCCGGAGGGTAAAGTCCCGCTCGCTCAATCACCTATATCATGGAATCGCCGAGTATAGTCAATTCCTTCCACCCTTCTTTCGTTATCGAGCCTTTACACCACCTCCCTCCGCTTCGCTCCGCTTACCGCTTACATTTGTGTCTTACCATAGGCACTCTTTTTCGAAGAAACTCTTCGCCTTTTTTATATAACCGTCTTATTTTCAACTCCGTACGGTTTCTAAAGCTACGCGATAATTTTATTCAGCGTCAAGTTAAACTATTAGCTGCATCAAGTATCACCGCTATATTAATTAATGGCGGAAACGTAGCCCGAGACAGTAGTTTAGTAAGAAGCAGTTCGGCCACGAAGATGGCCGTCCCGCAGGAGGGTGTAAGACGAAGGATATAACGGAAGATAGCGACGAGAGAGGAGATGATGATAATCCAGCTTCTAGCCTAGTCCTATCCCGAGGGATGCAGGGATTAATTGACACATCGGCGTCTTGGAGGAGTCTGCTGGGCTGACGCCTCCGCTTTGGCACCCAGCGACGTGACTGATGAGACGCCTGGAACAAGGCGTCGGGAAAAACACTCGTAGATTCGTGGCTTTTTTGTAGAAAAGGTATCCAGCAAGAATTAGCGACGAAGCATGGAAGCATCGGTGTCGCGCCTCTTCTCCTGGCAAATAACTCAACTAATCAGACCTCGTCCTCGTTCATCGTCCCATCCGCGGCGTCCCCCGAACTAAAATATCTCAGCTGGAGGGCACGTAGATGTAACAGATTGAAATTTAATACGCGCAGTATGGTGACATGTACGGAAAGACGAGAGATGGTTACTTAAGGTTTCGTAGGACACATACCGTTCCCACGGCGAAGGAGAGATAACGTCGTCTTGTGCAGAAATTCATTCTAGTATGAATTCGACAGTTAAAATCGTAATAACGAGGATAATGAGTTTAATATTCCAGTTGGTTATAATTCATTAGAATCTACGAATGTCAGCTTGAAACAAAAAAGAAAAGATTTCAGTGAAATAACATAAGTTAAAAACTACATTATACATTATAAATCTGAGATAAAAATTTTCGTAATTATATTTTGCAATATTGCATTGTAATCATATTTTATAAGAGATGTAAATATTTAAATCTTTTCATATATTTCTAAATAATCAAATTTAAATTTTTGGTAGACAAAATTTTTTTTGTTCCCTGCCATCGCGCCAAGAATATAATTATAAAGAGGTACGATAGGCTCGCAAATCACAAAGAGATGACCGGGGCAGCCCATGATAAGGGATAACACGGTAGTTGAAAGCAAAGAGCCGACGTGTACGAGGCGTCGGTGGCGGCACCCCATGTGAGTTATGGCCGTCCCGACGCTCTCTCCCGCTAGTCCAGGGCTCAATTTACAGATGATTCCGCGTGTTACCGCCTGGCCAGCGGCTGGTTAACCTCCGTGCCAAACACTTAATCTTCCGACGTGTCCTGCGGACGGTCCGACCGCGTTTTCGAGCTGGTGCGACGTTAAATCGCCGTTGTAGACGCGAGATCAACGTGAGAAAGAAAGAGAAACGGGGATAGATAAATGGACCAAGACGTAGGATTACCGGACGTTTGGCGGGTTATAGTGGCCCATAAAGTTAACCGACCCTTCGGATCGTGTACCATCATATATACAAGCAACCGTTGATGACGCGCGGAGTGTCATACATAATTTTCACGTGTTCAAATTAACGCGCGCTAAAAATATATTCCCGCGCCTTCCGTTTATTTCGTTGCGTTTATTATATATACATGAAAAAAAAAAGTGCGAGTTATATCCACTGGAAGCTTCGCTACAGTTATCTTCGCTACGTTAAGTCGGAAAAATATTTGCGTGCACTCGTTTTCCAACAACTTGTTGGCTATTGCGGGGCTATCGAGGACCGATAAATTTGAACCGCGAAACTCGCTGCAGATTCATTGGCCCTCGATAGTCTCGCGATAGCCGACACAAATTATTGGAGAAACGAGAGAATGCTTGCAGATATCTCTCTGACTTAACGTAGCGAACGTAATTTGCAGAACTTTTGTATTGTGCAAAAGCTCAGTGAATTTTTATGTGTACAAAGAGCAAGAAAATAAAATCCGCACTTTTTATTATACATTAATTTTTTTTACGTAAATTGTATAATATATTATATATTACAAACACACACAGACGCATACAATATTAACGAAACGTAATTATGAAATGCAGTTTTGCCAGCTGTATTTCAGTTGAGAACTCTGAATGTCGTTGTTCGACGAAGAGTATAATATATCACAATTTGCTCTTCGATATTTGCAAATGTCCGGAAATGTGTGGTTTTAACTTATTATTCATTCCAGATGTGTACCACCGGTAGTAGGAAAGGAATGGCTTGAAACTGTCATTAGCCGTCGGATAGTAGACACCCCGTGGCGAGCCACAATGTAGCGGCGAGAAGCCAATAGACTCCTAATGTTGTAAACGGTGCACCGAATCCTAACAGCCACCGTTAATTTACTTTCATGTTTGTCACTCTATATCTGTGACAATTTTCTAATCGCGCCCAACGTAGATCTCGATAAAAATGATGCGTAAGTAACTTAATTTTTCACAAGATTTTATGTCAATATAATTTTCAATTAATATAATTTTAATTATCAATTAGTCGCTTAATTAATGTTTTATTCATTTTTCACAAATTTAAAATCATATTATAATTATCATATAAAAGATATTTTATTTATATATTTTAGTTATTGATTGTTAATAACAGACTTAATTCATATTATATATTTTTTGATAAAGATATAATATATTATAATAATTAATATACGCTTTATTTCATTCAGCGCCTTGATAAAAATTAAAGATATATGTCTTTATTTTTATTATATTTAAATATTAATTTTTCATGACTTTCTTGTTTGTACTTAGGCTGAGACGAGACTGAAATCTACATCTCCTCGATAAGAGACTTACCCTGCTGATTACTTTTCCTAGTGGTTTTCTTCTCCTTCATCCAAGGATATTCGGGAACATTGACACCCGAGGGGTCAGCGACACTGTGGGGATCCATCATGGTATGATACGCGGGATGATGAGCGCCAGGACTGATGGATCCACCGGTCCCCGGTGAGTGTTGTAGGCTGCTGTCCCCGGCTAATTGCGGCAACGCCGTCATAAATTCGGCCATGGAGGGCTGACTGTTGATAAAGCCGGTTTCGGCGGCTCCGCATGTCGGGTCCATGGCTGGATGATGGGTCCCGTGCGGGGGCAGCCCGGCTGGGGTATTCGCCCCCGCGGCCACCGTGGCCAGCCAGAAGCCGCCCCCTCCGTCGTTCGCCAGGACGGGTGTCGTCGGCCTCGTCTTCACGGTCGAGAGCTCTTTGCTTACGTGGACCAAATTCTGCAAGTGATTGCCGAGATGCAGATTGCTGGAGTTGGACAACTGCGATTGAGGCAAATCTTCTTCGAGGTGCACCAACGCTTGTTGCTTACTGCGCATAAGACGCACTTACACTGGCAGTTTGCTTCGATCCTCTGAGATAACAAATGCGTGATAACAAGGGAACAACTTATTGCTAATTGCAGGTAAATTGTTTTTTTCAATGTGATCTTTTATGGATCTTGAAAAACACACTATTCACGTAAATTCGCTCGAGAAATGTTTCACTGTTTAACTTCCGTCTAGTTTTTGAGCATGAACTGTGTGTTTATTATGTCAAAACATCGCGTCATTATAGCAACTGCAGAAATTTGTTTAGACGAGAAGGCAAAGATGAGCATGAATCTGATTATAATATAGCTTATTTTCTCTTTTGTATATAATTATTAGTAAATATACGATACCAAATTCTACTCATCCTCTATTCCAACGACACGATCACTTTTCTGTTTCATGCATTTCCTTCTTCAGCATTGCTCTTTCTTAATCGGGACACTTATTATTTGTTGTAGCTCGAGCGTGATTCATGCACATCGATTGGCGAACCAAATACCAATTGTTTTCCGCATATTCACTGCACACTATATAGTACTCACCACAGTATATTAAATTACATATCCGTGCTCATCTCCGAACTATCTAAAAGAACTCGATTTGCATGACATTAAACTCGGTAGCAACGGGAAGCGGGTTCTCAGACGACACGGACATGACACTGCATACTCGCGATCGACATATGGCTGATCATAGATTCGCGGTCTCGATGATGGAAACAAGCAGGACACAGATCACCACTGTCACACGTAGACGCGACGACGTTTGATCGATAGTCCGACCGATCGACGGAGAACGCCGTGCCGAATCGCGCGGCTACCGTCGCCGTACCGATCGGCCGAAACTCAGGCAAACGGACTAGGGTACACGCCAAGCAGTCACCGATACCGCGGTACACTCGCCAAGTGACGATGAAGAGAGAGAGGACGTCGGAGAGATAGCGCGGCCGCGGGTGGGTGGGGGGTCCGAGATAGTTGCCCCGTGGTGGAGGTACCTCCGTCGACGAGGCGCGGTAGGAGAGGCGACCCGAAGGACGTCCCGTAGAAAGAGACGGCCGTGTCTCCAGTCGACCGAAATTCCCTACGATCTTTTTCGCCTCTCCCGACGTTCCCGGTGTCTCTGTTGTTACTGCTGTCTCTTTCCCCGTTCCGGGAGGGGGTGGCTAGGAGTCCACTTGGGCATCGAAGGTGGAAGTTGTCCTTTAATGTGGCGGCAGCCCCGGTCACGTGACAGTGCTCGCCGGGAACGGGGCGACCAATCGCAGTGCGGTAACGCGCGCGGTGAGGCACAGCCCTCCGCCGACGTAGGCGGGCTGCCCTGTCGTGACGACGGTGGCCTTGGAGGGCTCGGAGGGCACACGCGAACCAGGAGGGTACGACGACCAGGTCCGTGCTGTGAGAGTGCAGGCGGGCGACTCTCTCTGTTGCGGACGAGCACGAGGCCCGTTTGGGCGGCCACGGTTACCCGGCGCAATTGTGGGCGGGACGCGCGAGCGCGTCGTTCGGCATCGCGCCAAGTGGTGGGGAACCTTCTCACGTGCTCGGCCACGCGGTCCTCTACCTTCGCCGGAAGAGCATCGGAATCAAGGTACCGACAGTCTCTCACTTTTATTAACGGCTCGATGCATGTGATAGCGTGAATTCGTCCGCGGAACCATGACAGGAACGATGTCACGAACGCAGCTCTCGAGATATTTCGACCTTGTCACAGGTATAGTAAGAGTATAGTGTCCAATTTTCTTTTACTCGTATTTAATTAGTTACTGATCTCTCTAAAAATATAATAACATGTATTCGATATATGAAGAAGTTTCAAATATATTTTCGTTCATGACAATCCATATTTTAGTCGCTTTAGGCGTGTATATACGTTTACATTATATCATGCGAATATGATATTATACAAAATGCTCCCTCAAGAGAGAATTTGAATTGGATCGGTTCATGGATCTTAAATGCAACTGTGTCGTTGTTGCAACGGTCGGGGTTGCTGGGAACGCCGACTGGTATCGCGACGGCTCGCCGCGGAACAGTTTTGATGACAGATTACCCTGATTCGCTTTGTGGAGGAGCTTTCATTTAGACAGGCTGTTTGATTGAAAAGTTTACTGTCGCTTCCAAAGAAAAAAATTCGTGGCGCTACCCTCATCAGGTGGTCCATATGAAGCAAAGTCGTTTACTCGCTTCAATCGATCCCCTTTAGCGTGAGAATACCTACAATATCATGTTATAGATCGTTAAACTAAATAAGCGTCACATTTGTATATTACATTGCAAGAAAATAGTAAAGATAAAATAAATGTTTAGATTTGTACATGTTATTCTTGATTTTATACAGGATGTCTGAAAAATTTTGAGACCAGTATAAATCTTAATAATAATGTTTAAAATTTTAAATAATATAATTGAGCGGCAGGTATTATATAAACAATTTATATATTTATTATAAATAAAAATATTTATTTTCCATTAAATTTTTATAATAATTATAATTATAAAAATCTAATGGAAAATGAAAAATGTAAGAGAGACTAAATGAAGATTTTTTTTTTTTCAAATCTTACTTATACGTAAAAGATAATTTAATCTTTAATTTCTCCGAGATCGTATTAATGATATATTCAATTGCCTCAGTGGGTTGGAAGGAAATTTTCACGGGGCGGAGGGGGAGCGTCGAGCATCTCGCAAAGCGGCCGCGGATGGTTAAGAGGGAGGTTTGCGAGAGGAGGACTCGGGGGAGCGGAAAAGAGGGCGAGCGAGCGGGAGAGAGTATCGGAGAGAGAATGAGAGAACGGAGAGAACACCCTCCACATCTGCCACCAGATTTAACTATACATTACAGACACACGATATGTCAAAGTCCTATACTTCATATCGACTCTGCCATTTATTAAAAGTTTCATCGCGCGCGCCTCGCTCGCGCCACCGATGTTCGGCAGAACTCGATCCCTTCCCTCCCCAGGCGTCTCACCTCGAAAACATATATAGGAAGAAAGGCCCGAAATATACGAACGAAAAGTTCGTGGAAAGAAGGGAAAGGGGAGAGGGGAAGAGAACGATTCTCCTTAGATCGACACAGTTGCCTGCGTTGCGCGCGATAAAAGCGACTCATCTGCGCTATCTTTCTTCGGACGAATTCTTTATTTTACTCTCTTTGCGCCATGCAAAGAAAGGGAGAGAAAGAGACGGAGTTTTTCCGATAACGGATTCCTCCGAAAACTGCGCGACGATAATTTTTGGATTTCTTTATTAATCTCAAAACGATTCGCCGCTTCGTACCTCGTAACGTTCGCGAAAGTTATGGCCAAAATTTGTTTTTATTCCGTCGTACTGCAATTTTGTAGAAAGTAAAAAGTTATATTTAGAATAATGCCTTCCCACACTCTCTACCGCGAAAAACTTAATGCCAGAAAAATAAGACTCTCTCTCTCTCTCTCTCTCTTTCTCTCTTTCAAAGTTCCTCTTTTTTGTGACGACTGCGGAATTTCTGCGTGCCGGATCTTCGCGTTTTCTCCGGCTGCTGCCGATTGCGAAATGAAGTTTTATATTAAGCTCAGAGTTTTCTCTCTCTCTCACTCCTATTTCGCGTGCGCAGGCGAGTCTCTCGCCCTTTTCCCTTTTCTCTCGTGCCATCGCTTCTTCTCCCACCCTCGTCCTCGCCCTTTGTATATTTACGTACCGATAGATCGTTATATTGGCGTTTGCATATATATTGACGTCTCTCTCGCGACGAGACGCGTGATATACACGCTATCGGGTGGCACGTGAAACGCGTACCTGCCGCGTGTTGCGTCTTTGTAATAATTGGAATATTCATCGTTACAACGGCTTAATAGCGTGAGCCGTAATTACTTATGTGCGTCGACATACGTGGTGGAAAATTTATCAAACGCGTTTCACATATAAGAGATCTCGAAGTTACTTAACACATTCACTAGATTGTGGTTCATCGTTCGACGTGTCGTTATAATTAGTTATCAAAAGAAATGCGTACCGAGAGTAGCATATCCGCCATTAAAAGTAAACCATCTTTCATCGCCATTTTAGCATGCCAAGCGGCACAAGTCCACGAGTAGGGCTCGACCTGTCAATCTCACCGGATCACTGAAAACGGGTCTTTGCCGGATCCTTGCTCCACTGGAACGGAGAGGCTCACTTTTCGTACCTAAAACTCCACTCTCCCCACTCGCGACCCTCTTCTTCCAACTTTTTCTTCTTCGTCGTCTGGGGTAAAAGCGAACTCGTTAGACGCTCCAAGTGAAATTTTCTCCCGTCTCGTTGGATGGCTAGTGTGCCACCGGAAATGCTATAGAGCACTTACTTTCACTATCGCTTTTTAAACTCGCTTATTGATTATCCCGTTGCTTCGAAGATTGTTAAGAAATTTTTGCTTCGTTTTAGTATATTAAAATTTTGACGAAAAGCAGATTTTCTCTTAAAGCATACTGTGTATAATTTAAAAATCCATTAGACTTATTTTTAATTTCTTTGAATTGTGACTTGTGAAGACAAAAATTTAATTTTTAATTAAATAATTAATAATTGATGATAATAATATCTCACATATATTACGAGACACGTGGGAAGCAGTTTTTGTTAAACGCTCATCGGGGTTGAAAATCATTGGTAAAGCAAATGTGAGATTGTCAACAAGAGATTGTCACACCGCAAGGATATACATATACGTAAAAGTGAGCCGATTCGTGTTGAACAGCAACGGCGGTTCTTGCGATTAGCGCGCGACTAAGGGGAACTCCGTGGCTGAGGAGTCTGAGGTTTTAATTAAGCATTCACTGCGGATGATATCGCATGCCTCTTTATACTTCATAGCGACCAGATGTTGCTACGAGAATGTTCCTTGCCTTAAGTCCTCTTCCCTCTGATTCGAGCCAGCCGGAACCGCACGAGCGACGTTTCTCCCGTCGCTATTTCGTTTTAATTATGCATATTTAATTTGCTTATATCTTGTGCCCCAGCGCGCGTTACGCGCCGGCAAAACTATGCATGCTTCCACTCACGACGATATCATTCATTCGTTTTTAATTAGCGTATCATATCGGGACGACTTTTTCGAATCGAAAAATTTTCAATAGCGATTTAATAAACGCTGGAAAAGTCAATAATCGCGCGCGCCTACGTTCATTACGTTGAAATTTACAAGAGTCTGCAAGAAGTTTTATCATTTCCCTACTTTTTTCCCGTTCGGATTTGGAACTTTCCTTTCGAGTTATTTTTCAGGGATGGGAAAAAGAGAGAAAGAGAGACAGAGAGAGAGAGAGAGAGAGGGGGGGAGAAAGAGAGGGTTCTCTGCGCGAATGAAACAAATCTACCTCCAGAACTCGAGGTATACCCAGTTCTACAGCCGACACTTGGCGCAAATTGCCCCAGTAAGTGTAGTACATTAATCTTTGGTTTGGTTTGGTCTCGGCCACCGCGTGTGTTGCGGTGGCCGCATTTCTCGTAAACCTTCTCTTTCTCCGCACCGACATGCCGCATGTCCGAAGACCTTCTTCACGTTTTCGTACTCCTCTCTTCTCGCACAACCACCTGACCATACATGTTTTGCTCTTGAATGTCACACATAGATCGAGCTTGATTACGTAAAATCTGTCATTACTGTAACATACTATTTTTTTTTTATTAAATTAAATATTATTCATGTTTAATCTCTTTCATATGGCAATTTTTGCGATAACAACAGATATAATAGAACTTTTACGATTGTATTAATAAAAGTCGCACTTTACATATATATGCAATATATATGTAAAGTAAGCAAAGGCGGTGCAAAAAGTGTAACATACATACATTTGAAAAGATGACCGCAGGCTACTGGGCAAAGAGTACGACGCTTTTGTTCTCCAACTCCTGTCGGTCTCTCATATTCCACTCGTCCTCTCGAATGAGTTCCACCAACCCTTTCCGCCCTTAACAGGCCACCTTAACTGTAACCTCTGCACATACTTGCTACTCGGGCGGTCAGAAAGCCAGACCCCCGGCCTTTCGTAATGCGAATACCATGTCGCACACGAGGAATTTGGGACCTCCAGCATGCAAGCCCTTCTTTATTCGATTAAATAAATTGGCAGCGATTAGGTTGACGCGGGTTTTCCGAATGGGACTATATGTCTGACGATGATCGAGCATAATTAATTGCGACTACTTAACATTTATCTATGTTACTTTTCGCGACATATTATATAATAATAAAAAGAAAGAAAATTATTTCATGTAAAATTCACATGAGAATTATGACATAATTGTTGAGCTTTCTTTCAAGCTGCTTTTCAAAAGCAATTAAAAAAAATTTTTCTTTATAAAATGATATGTAAATATAATGTTATCTCATAATGTTATAATAACGGCCAAATGAATAAACAATTTGTGGAGGAGAAATATTTGATTTAACACTCAGAAAAGGATTTTCAAATATTCATACATATTATTACAATCGCCCCTTAGTAGCATTTCCGATTGTTATCAATTCTTCTTACGTAATTTTCGGAGTAAGGTCTCACACACACAAAGTGCGAGCATTTTAGAATTAGACGATAAGATTGATTTCTCATCTATCTATGTAGATTCTCGCAATTTGTATTGTAATGTTATTTAATAGTTTTTTAAATATTTTTTTATACATTTTTAAATATTAAAGAAAATATACAGTTTTTAACAAAAAATATCGAATCAAAAGTTGTAGAGAATTATCTTTCAAATGAGATCAATATAACTGATATTTGCAAAAATAATCGTAATTTTAGAGGTTTTTAGGTGCTAACTTTTTAAGGAAGCATCTTTCGAATCATGTTTATAGAAAACTTCTTGTTCAAAATTAAATTTCCTATAAAATTTCAAAGTCTGATCGGAACGTTTGGACCCATTTTATAGATATGCGATATATTTGCCACATGATACGATTTCAATGATCACGATAAATCATGAGATTGCCTAGAGTTATCTGTTATTCCAGAGATTATGCATTGTTTCAATTTAAAATATATTTCTGTTTTTTTTTTTTTTGAGAGAATTATATTATAGATAAAGAAATAAAATTTCTTTTTTATTCGGCTACAGAAATAACGTTTCTTTTCAATCGATCAGAGCAGATTCATACAATCATTATTTTCTGTTAGGTGTATCACATTATTCGCCAACACCTCCGGAGTAATATTCCAACTTTAGGCGTCTCATCACCCCCTTCCCTCTTCCTCGATGACTTGCACATCCAGAGCACGCAGCGTGAATTTTCCTCACATGCGTGTGCGATAGATGATGTGTTTCATGCTTCTAAATCATTATCTGTGTTCGAATCGCATGTCCTTTTATTTTGAAAACTAGAAAAATAAAATGACCGAATAAACATTGAATATTTGTCAACATTTGTAAACATTGAATATTTGTCAAAATGATTTTATAAACATATATACATATAATCTCGATTATATAAACATATAAAATGAATTTTTGACAGTTTGTATAGTAAGAGAGGCAAATTTTGATCAAAGTAAGAATGCTGTTTTCTTTTGTTTTTCTTTTATAATTATAATGTTAAATATCTATAATTAAAATAGCTGAATATGCGGCAATAAATAAATTATATCCGACTAATGTTAATTTTGAATGAGAATGAACCAACCTATCGTTACTCTATCATATTTAATTTTTTTTTTTTGCTTACTGTGTTCTTGGCACGTGCTCAATACATTACCTTAATGAATTAGAAATCGGTCGCGAGAGCATTCACGGCGGACCGAAACTTCAATCAACTTTAAGAATCAGATGACATATTTAATTTCCTCGAGATAATGAGAGTGGGTATGAGGAAGTGAGGCTGGCAGTAGGTGAGAAGATATCGGCGGGAGTCCCGGAAGAAGGCGCCCGTTCCCCCATGCTGATGTTAAAAGGGAGAAAAGGGCGTCGAACTTATCGAGAGATCGAAGAGAGCTGTTGTAAGAATTTTATTTAGAAAATTAGAAACATTTGTATTACAGATGCGAATAAAAATAAATGCATCTTTGGAACAAATACATGTGTGTAATGAAAGGTATCATTATCATAAAATTCTAAGCGTAGGCTCTTTAATTATTTTTGGGCACACGTAAACAGTTTGGATGTTATCAATTTTTCTTTATTATTATAATGTTTTAACTATCTTTTTATGTACTTTTATGTACTTTTACATTTATCATACTGTTGTGATAGAAAAAAATATGGGTAAATAAATGAAAATAAATAAATTTTTTACTTTTTGTAGAAAAAAAAAAAATCTCGAAGAAGATACAAAATTTAAAAGCGAAGGAAAACAAAGAATTTATAATCTTATGTCCTTTTCTCTTTTATCTAGTGCATCTTGAACAAAATAATTTTGCTTTTCTATGTTTGTACGTGACTAAACACGAAAAAGCCTTTTTTTTTTTTAAACCGAAAATCACACGAGTTACGAATAATGTGAAAACTATAAAGGAACTGCACGACTGAAAGTAACCCGTTGACCGTTTGAAGGATCGATTGCTTATATGAAGAAACAATAGGATCGTAACGCTGTCGCAGCAGGAATTTTGTCAGAAACCTTTTATCCTCTGGCAAGGAGTAAATCGTGCGGTCAAGACGTACATCTATTTGTCACTTGGACCGCCTCGTAGAGAGCAGACTGTCTTTGGGAAGACAGTGGGGCGTCGTGACGCCTGGCCAGAGTCCGACACCACGTCGCGTACGTGCTGGGTCTTTCTTTACCGCGGCGGTCTTCCCTTTCCCCTCTTTCTCCTGGGACCACTCCATCTTTCCTCCCCGAACTGGATCCTCGCAGAGAAGTAGGTAGCCCTCCGTTAAAGAGGTAATTTGTGCCACGAGCAATCCAGCACACTTCCGAAAGTTGCGCTCACCTTTCCACGCCAAGGTCCACGATGATCGAAACGCCGTGTTTTCATCTGTGCTTCCTCTTCCCTTTCTCGCGTGAAATTTTCCCAAGCATCATATTCGCAAGAGACAACATACTTGACTCGTAAATGAGAAGCCGCTCTCTTGCGTTAGATCAGATTTTTGTTATCCAATTATGGTCCGGTCTTAAACGCGGTTTACGTTAATCGCGCGCGGATCATTACACGCGACTGATTTATCCTGCCGTTCTCTCTCTCTCTCTCTCTCTCGTGAACGACTTCGGAATAAACTCAAGGTGGAACTAAATCCCTATTTTATTTACCGAAGGACGGCAGGGATGAAGACGGGCGGAGGAGGTGGAGGGGGAGGGATGGAAAGGGGCTCTCGGTCCCGTGTACTAAATTTAAAAGTAAAACCTCCGCCTTTGTTGCCGAATCCCCGGTGCTGAAAGAGAAGGTTGCTCCGGCTCTTCCATTCAACAGATTTAAATAGCTCCCGAGCTCCCAATAGCTCGACGGCTCTTTTTCGTTGTTTTAAGGCTCCCGCAGTCTGTAGGTTAAACGATACCCCGTATTCTCATCGGGCAACGTAACCGCGGGTTTCGCCGCAATTTGTCAAGAAAGAAGCCCTATTTGTAAATTACGTCTCTCTCCGATGCCGCTCTATTCGCGGGTATAACTCGCGTCGGAATATATGATCGCGCCTCTTCCGTAGACGGAAAAAACGGGGGGAGGGGGGGGAGGAGGAGGGGCACCGCGCCATTGTCCGTTTGCTAATAGTCGATAATACACTTGCCCGTACACACATTGTGCGAAATTTTCACGTCAGACGTTTCGGGGGGCGCGCGAGGCGCTACCGCGTGCGCTTTACAAGACCGGTGATCGGTTAAATCGGATCATAAAAGAAACCTAATTAAGTTTCTCGCTCTTTTGTGCGGGCGGGCTTGCGCCGCGCGTTTACGGCCGCGCGGCGGGCTTACGAAGTAATGACGATGAGAAAGCGTTGGCAGGGCTCCCACTGTCTTCGTCCGCGAAATTGGGACTTCCGACTTTCGCTGCCCCGCTAATTTTGAATAATATCATATCGCGGCAGAGGCGCACCGCGCACAAGTATCCCTTTCCAGCTTTGTTTTTGTAACCGTAAGCGATAACGAATCCGTAATTTTCGTTGAACATTGTCGTAATTTATATCATTCAACCGGAAACGCATTGGAACATGCATGCGTTTTCTAATATTTTTTCGGAAAATTAGAAAAACGATAGTTGATATATCGGAGCAATTAAACGAAATCACGATGGTTTCTGAAGGTAGGGGAAAAATTTCGACCGTGGGATCCCAGCGATAAAAACTAACCTTTGACCACAAAGCACCTGCCAGCGTTATAAAGGACAATAATATTTTTATAATTGAAATTAATTACATGTTGAGACCACCGTAGTACACATATGCTTGCGCGACCCGCAATAAAAGTAGAAATGCTAGAAGTCGCCCCACGGACAAATGGAAGCAAAGTGACCGTATGGGGTGACTTACCCTTCTCGTGTAAGTAATGTAATGCAAAAAACCTGCTTAGATTCATTAGAATGCATCTCTGAGCCCTTCTCATTAGCGTCTCGCAATCTATATGCGACAATCTTGTCGAATTAAAGACATAAGATTTTATTTTAAACAATTAAAAAAATTTCATCTTAAAGGTCTTTAATAATTAAAAGCAGTAATTCTCTATCGCGCAAGTCAATAAGTTGGAAAATTCTTTGTAATAAATTTTAATGATATCTTATTTAAAGCTCGAGATTGATTGACTGCACATACATATAAAAAAATCAAAAAAATTTTTTAACACTGATTTTTTTGGCTCGCTACTCTCGCCATAATCGTAAGCAGCGATCAGCAGCCGAATCAAGAAAAAAAAAAAAGAAAAATCTATAGGCTGATGTCCGACATCTTGAGGAAACCGCATTTAAAGGAGAACGGCGTTCGCTTCAGATGCCGCGCACCCAATCATCAAAGTCGCATTTTCAGCATAATGGGTGTGTTTAGTCGAAGCTGTCGGAGAGAGACAGACAGAGAGAGAGAGAGAGAGAGAGAGAGAGAGAGAAAGAGAGAGAGAGAGAGAGAAACGGAGAGATACAAGCGAGGAGGGCACATGAGGAGAAGCGCGATCGAGTATCCCGAAGGTCTCGAGCCAGTCGACGATCCGGAGACGCCGGACTCTCGATCGTGATCGAGCCCCCTCTGCCACCAATAATCATCGGACGGCCGCAATTACGATGCCCGAGGCGGCCAATCGCGGTCTCTCGGGCTTCTACCTCTCTCTCGGCACTCTATTATTAGGCTGTATTATCGTAATGCGCCATCCACCATGTCCGGAGCCAACGAAATGGCTTCTATAATAGGGACAGTCGGATCCGACATTTACCTCCCAGCATCCTCGCGCGCAATCATCGTGTACGATGATCGCGAAATCACGTCTATGAGTCTCTTTCTCTCTTCTTCCAATTGACTCGCTTCTCCTATCGCGTGATGATTTTTTTGTCCTCGAGCCGGCCTGTGATGTTTGAGAAGGTGACGCTTAGTATCCTTCATAGTTTATGGAAATTGAATTGAAGGTTAAACTCATTGAATTGAGCTGGGAAAACTTAAGTGAAATGAAATTTCCGTTATGTTCGTTTTTTTTTCCTCTGTCGAGGTCTATCAGCTGTTTTTTTACGCCTGTTTCGTGTTACGCCGCGAGCATCTGCATTATGACGAATAGATCTTTATCCCGACATTCTTTTCGCATGAGGCGAGATCAAGACTTGCGATACGTAGCGAACAAAGTACTTTCCCAAAGAGATAAGAAGTCTCATAACGCTAAGAGATATTCACAGGTATGTACGTATCACGCAACGTATAGTATCCAGTTTTCTAGGTATACTAGCAAAGAAAGCTAGCGAAATATTCGACATTTCTCATTTTTAAGATTTTTATATTTCTTTCCTCTATTTCATCAAATTTCAAGGAAAACAAATGTAAATCACAAGTACATAACTCTTCCCCTACTATCGAGGTGGCCGATACATACTGGTCGGCGAATTGGACATATGTTAAATCGCTTGATCGAAAGGAACCCCACACACATACACGCGTGCTGTACGAACGCTTTCAGCGGTGTTTGCTTGATTCTTACCCACAATGTCTGTCATATGGACAAGAGAGGTGAATAGTGGGGCAGGGGAATGTGCGGTGGCCCCCTTTCCCAACGTGGGTGGTTGGACGATCCGAGCAAGGGGAGCGGAGGGGGGGCGGGGAGTATTGAGGGCGCTAATGTTCCCCAGGCAGGAAACGCCGTCTCCATCCTGCACCCTCTATCTCTTCGCTTGCTCGCCTATTTTTATTCGTCTTTATCTGAGACTTGAGTCGGTTCCTCTCCATTTCCTCTTGAGGAGTTCTTCCTCCTCCTCCACCTCCTCCTTCTCCTCGCGTCGCCAACCTCCGCCAAGCGTCGCCGTCTCTCGCGGCATTCTACCTTTTCCCCTCCGGGTACCGATGCGGTGACAACAACATGCAAACATTCTGGTATTTGCAATTCGAATGCCGCAAAACGGGGACGGAAAGCCACGGCGGAACAGCCCGAGGCGGTCCGCTTAACTTTTCGAAGACGCAGCCGCGACTACGAGCTATTCTATTAACCGTTCGGATAAGGGTTGTCACGGAAACCGCTATCGTACGTCGACAAATTTTTAAGAAGTAATCCAATATATAATCTCTTGTATATAGTATGTAGCTGTATAATTATTTCACAATTATTGACTGTCCGTTAGTTAAATAACGTAAACAAAAAACAAAGTGTATGGATAAAATTTCATTAAACTGGAAGGATAATTAAATCAAAATTTACAAATAAATTTAAATTTATATAAATATAATGTAAATAAATTTATATTATATTTATAAGTATTTATATTTTGTTTGATTCTATCGAATTACGTATATATAAGAGATCGGACCATGTAGATACATACGCAATCGATGGAAGATGAACACGCAGTATGTATAATATAATATGATATTAGAGATATTATGGATTGTAAGTTTTTTATCCACGCATTATGTATAATTTGACAGCAGATGTCCGTAAATTTTCGAAAGAAACGCATCGCATGCGAAATTCGTATTACGAAAGGCAGTTTGCCGTGAGTGCGTAAGCGCATGTCGGGGGTTATTAGCATGATTTTATGCATAAACAAGATAAAGACATTTATTGCGTGGAGACGCAATCGTTCGCAAGACAACATGATGACCGGGGGATGGTGCAAAGGGATGCGCGCGACTCGCGATAAATACGAATGCAGACAAGCAGATGTGACGATAATTACAAGGACCAGTTCTTTCACGTAAGTTGTCTCATCTTTCCCGCGTTAAATTCTAAAATTTTGCTTCCCAAAATTTGAGAGTTACAAAAACTTTATAAAATTGTAAATGCAATAAATATTTTGTTAAATGCAAAAAAAATTTCGAAAATTCCTAGAAATTTCAAATGTGCATGTCGTTAATGTTAAAAATGCAATTGTTTTGAGAAAAGCATCCTTAATTTTTTCAATCTTACCTTTATTGAACAATATGTGAGTTTTATATACTGAAACGTGATGTAGATAATGATAAAAAGCAATAATTGGTTATATCAATAATAAAATAGAGATATAATGTAGCTTAGAAATGCACAGAAATTGAATCTCGTTAATGTAACCCGGTAGTTACACTCAAGGCTTTCTGATAGTATTATCCATCTTCCTACCTGCTTGTCGATATACGATGTTTTTAATATCTTTCTCTTTTTTTTGTCAGATTATATTGCGTACCTAATTCGCATGCGTCTGTTTGTGTATATACGCTGTCGGGGCGAGTCCTGGTCGCTATGTAATTAAGTGCGTATCGTTGTAGGGTTGTTTCGTAGGTAAGCGGTATATATTCAGCGCTATTGGGTTGGCAACCGCGAAAACGACTCGGCCGTTGATCATTATATTACTTACAATAAGTCGAGCCGACAAGAAGCGAATGTCTTCGATCGAGAAATAGCGATATAACTGAATGATTAAGTGCGAAATAGACAGCTTACGAATAAGTTGGCACATTATAAAATCGAAATATTAAACAAAATTAAAATCAAATTTTTTACACTAAAAAATATTCTCGATTTTTTCTAAATGTATTGATAATTTAAACGCATGTTTTGATTAAATACGATGTGGGAAGGAATAATATTCCGAGGACATTACGAGGCGATCGACTTGCCTTTCCTCTGGGGTATCTAATCTATTCAAAATTCATCAGAGAATATATTCTATCTACGTAAGGAAGACTCTCTCACCTCCCATAAATACTCAAGTGTCATTAGTCGTTCGCAGATTGCTATAGATTGATTCAATTTTAAAAGAATGTTAGACACAGGTTTTTTTTTCGCGTTAAGCAAACCCGGAGATTTGAAATTCAGCATGAGAACAAAAGACGATTCGCGTGACTCGTAGGCGTGTCACATGACACGCTATGTCGATCGGCAACGTCGGCCAATCGGCTTACAGAATTTACCCCGATATACACATTTGTACCTCGCGCATAGAGATCCTTTGATGTTTTGCCTCACGTGACCCGTCCGGCTTCGATATCAATTCGTGATGCTAAGTACGCCTTCGCGTGTACGTCGTTTCTCATGGCGATGTTATAGGGACAGCACTTGTAAACCGTCAGAAGGAGAAATTTCGTCTATTCCGACAGTCTATATCTCCAATCTTCAGATCTACATGCACGGGCGCGTGATAGTTTACTATCACACCGTGTAACGTAGAAGAAAGTTCTGATTCTGAAATGAGATTTAATTGACGCTTTCGAGTCCAATTATTACATGTTGTTTCGTTATTCGCGTTTGATTCGCGGGCACAAAACGGCCGTGTATATACTCTTCGTGAAAAAAAAATCGTATAATACGCCTCGCGCGAAAGGATAGCGTCGAATTGGCGCTGGTGATGCGCGACGGTGATAAATCACGCATAATTGTTCGTAAACTGTAAAGCGTTTGATAATGTCAACAAAAACCATCCGAAAGTGGTAACTCATTCGATAGTGTCAACAGAAACAAGTTGTTAGCCCGAAAGGGCAGCTCGCGTCAGGCCCACCCCAGGATTCCGGAGTGTTGGTGATGGATGATCGCAGATACACTGAAAAATGGTGATGGATGGTATATCGCTGCCTATAAACATTGACAGAATCTGTTACGTGTATCCTATTTAGTTATCCCGTACCGTGTCTTAATAACATGCATCTTTCTATCTCTTTCTTTCTCTTTCTCTCTCGCTATCGTTGGGAATACGTTTCAAGTACGTACTGTTCATGAATATTATACGCCTCGAGAGAGATATTTAAAGATGAATGTTTTATCACAGCACACATTCTTTGCGAGATGATAAAGATTTTCATCAATTTTCATCTTCACATATTTGATACCTTATTTAATCTCTCTCTTACGGTTCCGTAAAGTTCTAAAATTCGAGATATACATCACACGCAAGCAAAATATCTCACGCGTTCGTCGTAAAATTATCAGACAAATAAAAAATTGGCATCGAGATATTTGCAATTAATTTACATTGATATAAAAAAGCATCTTAATAACGATCTCTGATTCTTCTGATTCAATAATGCGCGGGAGTAAATTGTTAATGACGCGGTTGCGGCTGGCTTACATCGTGCTGTAACGATAAACACGAGAGATGTTCGACGAGAGAAATTTCTTCGGATCTCAAAGTGAGCAATGCAGATGGTTACAAAAAGAAGACAGAGCCGCCGTAAGGGCGGCCGGAATTTGATTCTCGGTGACGTATTAAATGTGTGGTAGCGCCCGTTGGTGTCAGGGGGATTGCTTTAATCAGTAGATTAATTCGTCATGGCCTCGCAGCGTAGCAACGTCCTTTGTCGGCCACTCGTAAAATATGAGCCAACGTACATAATCAACTATTTGTGGTAATGAATATTATGCGGCCGGAGAACGTGTCATTAATAACGCCGAGCCGTGCTACGCAATCTTTTTTTCTTCGCGCGAACACCGTGTATATACGTTATATACACATACACCCTCCTATTACCAAATCCGTAGAAAAATCGCGCTCCCGGCGCGTCCTTGGTGTACCTCTATAATTCCTCTCGTTATACGCGAACGCTTAATTTTAAATTATTACTCGAGCGAAACGAGCGAGGAATTTGTTGCCAAATGGGGCACATTACGCAATCAAAGTGTATTGTACAAAATATATAGTGTCGATACTAGTTTTTTTTGGGGTACGAAAATTTAACGCAATGCTGCTTTAAATATACATCTTTAAATAAAGCCTCGCGAATTTTGGATCGGTCACTGTGAGAGCACGATCCAGCAAGCTCTTACAATTAGTAGCCCCGAAACGATCTCTTTCCGCCTTCCTCCCACCCTCCCTGCACCCTTCCGGCCGTCGTCACTCCGGCTTGAGCCGCGCGCCGTCACAGACTCACCTCTCGGCTGTGAAGCCCTCCTGGATAACTCCCCGCGGCGAGAAGACAAATGAGCTTGAGGTGAGAACTTGCCCGATAAATACCAAAGGCGACACAGCGTTTGACCAGGGAGCATACAGCGCCGAGCCGGCAAGAAATACTGCGTCGGACGGTCCTTTCGCCCTTTAGGAACCCCCTTTGCCCACGTATCCGCGGCCCGTGGTCGCTTCGTCCCTTCGCTCTTCCCTTCTTCCCTCTTCATTCACCCTCTCACGCGTACCGACACAACTCCCGGCGACCTGCAACCTCCGACCTCCCCCGTACTCCGGGTTAGCCGCGAGACTCATTTACCCTCCGCGCCGAAGTTTTCCATACCTTGCTTCCGGAACGACGTGCGTGCTCTAATCGACTTCTTTGTCTCTCAACACAAACGGCGTCCGTTTCTTTCGAATAATTTTTATGATGGATCTCTCTCTCTCTCTCTCTCTCTCTCTCCTTCATGATGGATTTTTCATTAATAAAGATATTAATGATAGATGTTTTCTTGCTGTCAGAGCTCAATTTAAAAGACAAATATTTATATTTTTTTTAAATCATTATTGCTTTTTAAAAATCATTAAATTAAAAAGGAAGAAGAAGGTTTATCTCACAATTTATCTTTTTTGATTATCAATCCTTTATTGCATTCATAAACAATATATGTATGTCATCTCAAACGCAAACTATTCTCGATTATATTATTCTAATATATAATTGATAACAACTGTTGTAATTATTTGTTTTGTTTAAAATTTCATAGCAATGACTTTTATGATGGATTTTTCATTGATAAAAATATTAATGATAGGTGTTCTCTCACTTTTTAGAACAGAGCTCATATCTCAATTTAAAAAGCAAGTATTTATATTTCTGAATTGTTTTTTACAAATTATTAATTTAAAGGAATTATAAAAATGAAGGGAATAAGAATATTCCAAACAAATTATTCTCCATTATATTATTTTAACATATGGTTGATATTTGTAATTTTCTTTTTATTTTATTTAAAGTCTCATATCATCGGTGAATTTCACACGCACAATGTTCTTTACATAAGACCCCTTTTCTTCTTAGTCATGCCGTGTCCAGGAAATGCATTAATTTCGTACGGTGGATAGGAATTTAAGATTCTGTCCGGAAGGCTACTATGCGTTTGCTAGCGGAACAAATTTTAGTCCCAAACCTGGGTACCACGTGCTCAGTGGTCACGCTGCGGTTGAAAGAATTGAGTATGCATATTCACGGAAGTTATGGCAATTTTTGTTCAGAAGGTTAAGAAAACTATTGAATTTTTATTTCTTTTTGCAAAAAATATAAATATATGCATATCATGATTATATAATTATATTGTTATATATTAATACATAATATATATATTTATATATTTATCTCTATATAAATCCTAGAAAGAAATACTTATATACATACATTATTATTAAGTAATATTATAAAATATCTAAGATATATACAATTGAAAATACATATCGATAATGAATAATATTAGAAAGTATGTATAAAAAAATCAACGTGTCCGCTGAGAAGAGCAAGAGAACACTCATGGTACGTTTAACGCTCGCGAGCCGAAAGGCGTATCTTTTCAGCGGGCGAAAAAATATTTTCGTGCTTTTAGCTTTAGGGGCGGCGAACGGGGAGAATCATTTTTCAACGGTGCTTCGTAAAAGAGACAGACAGCGAGAGAAACGCCGAGGCCGAGGCCGCCGGCGTTGTCAAACGTCAGCGTAACAGTTTGCTGCCCCTCCGCTTGCCTGTGTGCGAGATGCGTCTTTCTTCCTCCTTGACATTTCCGTGTCTTCCATTTCGCGTGCGGTACACACGAAGCCTGAATTAAATTTGCCGGCACCGATCCGGCCATGAGACACATTATTGCGATTCCTCTCGCGACGCGACGTCCTCGTGATCAATCGTCATGGGCGTCGTAAGCGAGAGAGAAAGAGAGAGTGAGAGAGAGAGAGAGAGAGAGAGAGAGAGAGAAATGAATGGCATATCAAAAATTTCTAATTTCAATACCATCCATTACGCGCGTTTTTCCCGCCGTTGCGGAAAATAAAAAAAAAAAAGAAGAGAGAGGGAGAAAAAGATTCCGCCGATCTCTTTTATGCTCGTCTTTTTTTCTTCCTTCTTTTGGCGGGGTCGTTAAATCTCGGTATCGCCGTGAGCGATCGCACCGAAATATCGAGGACGGTGGTTCGAATCGACGTTGGGGTCGTTGAAGGAGGTGGCGGAGGAGGAAGGGTGAAGAAACAAAAGAAAAAGGGAGAGAAAGAGTGGGGCTTGGTACGTAGGGCACGTTCGTGGGACCACCGCCAATGTATGCTGCCCGCATAAACTAACAGGCGCATCGGATTTTACATAAAATTCCGGCCGCGAGAGCCGTGATTTCAAGAGATGGACGTGACGAAACGGCGACAGTCATCGGTCGCAAAACCGGCGACGCGCAAACGCCACGTTGAATTATGATTACGCGGATTATATCGCGTCGCGTGCTTTACATTCAGCGAGCCAGTTCCTTTCCATATTTTAGATATTTCGGTGAAAATAATGCGTAATAACACTCAAATAATGCGATAAACAAAAAGAGGGAATGTTTTCGATATAAAATTTTTTCTTTCCGAACGTTTAATTGAAAGATTTTAATTAAACATTTGGTCATTAATTCTCTGAGTTTTTAACCAGTCCCTCGACATGACGTAGAGTCCTTCATTGTCCGGAAAGCATTATCTAAAGCAGGATATTGTTGATTACCCCGTCTCATGGATATATGTATGTACAATTCATTTCACCGGATGGGAAACGCGCTAGCCGAAAGAGCGAAAAATTGCCTTAGCTGGCATCGCGGGCATGCAAATCATCGGGTATACCTTCCATTGCGCCGAGCGCAATTACTTCTGATCAGACATCACGTATCCGCCGTTTTGCAGCTCGCGCTCGCGCTCCAACTCGGCTACGTGTGGTGGACGTGCAATTTGATCGTAAATTGCTTCGAGGCGAAATCTTCCGGTGACGAGTTCGCTCGACGCTTCGTATATACGGTCGGTGGGAGAAACGGGGGAGGGTGGAGGGAGAAGAGGAACGAAGAAACGCGACCGTCGTTGCGGACCCCGCGCGCGATCTCACGGAGAGGACGGACGGATGGATGGATGGATGTGAATGCAATTGTTTAATTGGGGAAAACGGCGCGCGAGGGTATGTATAGACAAAACTGTGTTTGAGGCGAGACCCATCCATCACCTATGGCGGGGGCCTTCTCCGTGGCGTGGCTTGGTGTCGTCCGGCGCTTTCTGTTTCTAGATTGAGAGCGGAGCGAAAGAGGAGATGATCCGTGCTATGTATTTGGCCCTCTCCTCGGACGCAGTCAGTCCGCCGGACTGACACGCGTTGATTGCCACTTATTTGATTTTTACCATCGCGGGTGACGCGGCGGACGTGTCGACGGACTTCCGTGTGAACAAACGTCCCGTATCTTCGCAGCCATGTGACGATTAATTGGGACGACACACCCATATACATATCGAGAAAAATTAAGAGTCAAAGCAATTACTCAATTACTGTATTTATATATATATATATATATATATATATATATATATATATATATATATTTTGTTTACCCATCTGTAAACGTAATTGATATTGCATAATTATAAAAAAATATATATTTTATTCTACAAAATATTTTTCTTGTACTTATAATTAATTATCTACACAAATGAATAAATTCAATATATTTAATAAATTTTATAAATGTGGATATATATGTTCTTTTTTTAATAAAATATTAAATATTAAATTAGATTGCTGTTATTTTTTGCTATACATTGATGATTCATCTGATGCATATGTTACCGTGTGTATCTCACGTGTTATTGAGAATTCTTGGGAGGTGTATCTGACCCTGATTTTGTCAGCGTCCGTATCAACGATCGATCATCGGTGCGCAAAAAAAAAAAGGAAAGGTGAAGACTCTCGTGTCGGTTTCAGCGAGACGGAGAAGGAAGCGTTTTCATAGGCAGGGTATCCCAGGTTGGCTTGTGTGACGTAGCGACGGTTACATGCAAGCGCCTGTAATAGGGTGAGCCCCGGGGTGAGGGAGCTTGGACTTGACTAATGAGGCGGTGCGTCCTCGACGTTATTAGATCGCCGAAGGAGTTTTTGAGGATGCCCGGGCTCCGAAGCGAAGTCGAATCCACCGCGAAGGATGGGTAATGATACGGCTGGACCCTGTTTCTTATTTGTCAAACGTCAAGCACAAAGACGTTGCCCAGTTGTTTTCGGAGCAGAAGGAAGTCCCGGCACTTCTCAGAATGATAATCTACTTGCAAATGCGAGACTCTTCAGCTGGTTTCGGCCTTTTGTAATCCTCCGCGCCGCGAGGATGGGACTCTCCTCTCCTTCCCCGCCGCGTATCTTTCGTGCCTATTACGCAATTATAAATAATAATCATGGCGGCGACGACCGCGGCGGCGGCGCCGGTGACACAATGAGTTCGGTAAAAAATAGACAGCAATGGATAGTTTGTTCTACAATGTCACTGGGAATGATAGGTTTCTACGGCGAGTTTCGTCTTCCTGTTTCGTATAACCGAGCTTAATGAAGAAAATTTATGCTCGTGCATTAATAATGCACAGTTATTCCGATGTCTCAGGATTTCAGACATCGTTTAAACACGCGTGTGATCCTATACTTTATATTATAACGTAATTTAAATGATTTTATAATATCTCTATTTCGAATTTTATTGTAATTATATCAAATATTACATATTTATTATAGCTATATAATATATATATATATATATATATATATATATATATATATTCGGTAGGACAATGTTTAATAAAATTGTTCAAATAAAAAATGTGATGCCGTCAGAGTATACAAGTACAAGCATAAGAGATGTAAAACGCATCTATTGTTAGTGCTGATCCACTTTCAAAAAGAGAGAATAAAAGATCATGTGAAAGGCGATTAAAACATCAATCGGGTGTATCCTTTATGTACGAACATTATTCGTTCCACATCGTAATGTATGTTAACAAAACTAATTTTCTCTTCCTCTCTTAATTTATTATTTATAATTAATGTACCTAGTATTTTTATCTGTCAACACGATTATTGAATATGTAGTTGTCAATATTTTCTCCCTCGCTTCTTTACTTCATTCTAAATGTTGTCACATGACAGATCTTTCTTTCATGAATATACGTACTCGTTGCAAGAATATATAAATGAATTACCTCGCTAATTATCTTTGCTCCATCCGTCTTTCTTTTTCGTACGCGATTACATTATTTCTTTTTTTTTTAAATTTTTCAATAATGTCCTCGACAATTTACATTATAAAACGATCAGAAGTAAAAATCGCGATTCAACGCTAAACGCCGCGAAATTCAAGCGGCCGATCTCTCGGCAACTCGTAGCTCCTGCAAGTGAAGCGAAGAAGAGAGACGGGAGAGGAGAATGAAGGAACAGGCGAAGGGCAACCGTGGCAAAGCTGCTTTCGCCTCGGCGAATGAAATTGCCCCGGCAATCGGTGGTTGCTTATTAGCGTTTGACGTTCGATTAGTCAAGTGCACAGGCTGCGCGATCTGCCGTTTGAAGAATCCACGGCTCCTCCCATTACAGGTTCCCGTGGTTCTTTCCCTAGCTTTAGAGTAACCGTGCGTCGGAGAGAGAGATCTCTCTCTCTCTCGGAGATGCGAGCAACAGGCATGTAGCATCATCACTCTTCCCTTCGCGCGAGTCTTGCGCGTTCGCCAGCCTCATGTGCACATACCTTGTAATTACGTTAACTACTTACATACTACTAGCGGCTGCGCTTGCTTAAATTGGCGTAGTTTAACGTTTTGCTCGGCGGCTTTTAAGACGCAATAGCGCAATAGCGCGTTTAAATAAAAATTCCTTCATATTTTCGCGAGAAATTATAAATTATTCTGTAGTCTCTCTTTACTAATCTTCTTTCCAAACAATTTTTGGACAAAGCCTTGTAGCGATCACTTTAATTCGAGCTGATAATAGAAACGATTAATGCGTGACGAAACAAAATCTCTTTCGGCATATTCAACGAGCGCGATGAAACCGCACGTTGATCTTTCTCTTTTTTTTTTTTTCCTCTCTAAACTCCCGAATCGGATTTGCAGACTCGAGATGTCCCTCATGCGGATCATTTATCACGTCTTGTTGTCTTGTTAAAGACGCGTTTTCTTCGTCACTTCTTTGTCACGTCTTTTGCCGTTGGTTTAACCACGGTGGTAGATGAGTAGGTTCTCGGGCAATGTGTGTAGGCGGATCACAATCGGAATAACACGAGTGTCCATCCGGATCGGGTGAAGAGGATCCGAGGAGAAGAGAGGTAGAGGCAAGAGAGAGAGAGAGAGAGAGAGAGAGAATACGGTTGGCTTGATATGCATGTAAAAGACAAGTTTTAATTTGAGATTGCACGGCAATTGTGTGCGTTCTAGCTTTCTGTGTTCCAACGCGTTTCTGTGAAAAAGTGAACGTGAGATAATGGAACATAATGTAGCGTGCTACTCTCTCCCGATGTTGTCGGTTTACCGCCCCGATTGTACGGAGCGTCGCGGAAATAGCCGGGTAATAGGATACGTCTGACTTTAATAACTGAACTTTTAATAGAACGGTAATAAGAGGAAGAAGAAAAATATAAAAAATGCACGGTGTACTTGTCGAGATACGCGTTGAATTTTTTTTTTGCGATACGCACAATATTCTTATTACATAAAATATGATTTAAATTTAAATTGCTATAGAACGGCGTCATATATATTACACGGTAAATATATGTATACAATCAATATTTATACACATGGGAATACACAGAATGTACAAGTTCTTATATAATGGTACGGCAAAAAAATAGAATGTTTTTTTTTTCTCCTTTCGTCAGCTAGGAAAACTTGTACGTGTAGGGCGGTCCTTAATGATCCATCCGCTTGGATCTCACGAAAACTCCGTTTCACCGCGCATGATGATCGCAGAAACAATCGCAATCTTTTTACGAAGGGAGGCGAACACACGAAAGACATTAAAAGTAAACTTCTCGCTATATCCCTTTTGCAGAAATCTATTCAGTTAATTTATTTGACGGATAATAAATATTTTTAAATATTTTCTGCTATTGTTTTTTATGGCACTTGTTCCTTAATCTTCATACCTAATCTGATAGCATAATTTATAACCTTCGATTATTATCTATCGATAGAAAGAATCTTACGTGAACATTTTTTAAATTATTATTGCATGAATAAGTAACAGAAAAAAAAAATTATATTTCTATAATTTATCGATACATAAATCATAATTATTTATCAATGTCGGATTGAGCTTACCATAATAATCACGATATTTGTTACGTTATTTAACGGTAGGTTTAATTGACATCCAAAGATACGTCACTGAATGCGGGTACTTATGGCGTGACTAACCGTAATGCAATTATCGAATAACCATGGAAGTATTACATTTCAAACATTTTTAATCAGACTCTTCAACTGTGCTTGCGACTCTGCCGCCTCTTATGAGGCACTATGTCACAGACTCAAATCATAATTTTAATGAACGCGTTGTGAACTCTGAAAATAATGGTCAACGTTTCCTCCGCGTATTATTTTCTCTGCGGCGGGGATAGCGGGGATTTACGGGAAGCGAATGGAAGCAGAAAATTAACGATTCTACCGACGGTGGGACGGGCCCCGACGGGGATGGGTCGGGGTGGTCGGGTGGAAGTTTTTCTTAGTATTTTAATATAAATGCAGCTGTGCGGCGCGGGCGACTTGGGCGAGCCTTCGTTTCCCGCGCGCGGGGGAGGGCTGGTTGTTTGCGGCAGTTTGTGCCAAGCTAAATGAAGAATGAAGCTGAAATTATTTGGTGAAAAACAGTGAAACAGGATGTGGAAACGACACCGCTTGGATTTACAGAGGCTGCAGCACGCGTTCAGGGGGGGAGTCGACGCGATGGACGACGATGGGGCATTTTTAAGCGCGGTTGCTCCCTATCAGCAATTATAATCTACGCAATTTATTGAATTAGCAGACAGATCGATTTTTTTTTTATTTATTTAATAAAAATGCTAAAGACATCGGTGATCCCTTAAAACGCCTTTTAATCAAATTCTTCTGAATTTAAATAGAATTTGTATATAAATGAGACAGCTTTCGATATCAAGCGGATTTAATTTAAAATAAATTTTTGTTTAATGAAAAAAAAAGGGAAGAAAAGTTATTAAGAACTAAATGCTTTAAAAATTTTCAATAATGACTTGATTTCTTTGAATAGACAGATACTGTTTAGAGAAATACATCGCTAGAAATGTGTCGTGTCGCCAAAGACACTGTTTGACGGGCATCAACGCACTACTACTCGCGACATCCGTTATCAGAGACGATGAGAGAAATTGATGAGAATGCTTAAGGCGTTTCTCGTTCGTCGCATTTACTTCATATTCGACCTTACCCTGCGGAAGTCTTCCTCCTCCACCCTTCCGTGCCGAAGCCGAAAGGGTCTCTCTACCCCTCTACGACAGAATCTTCAGCCGCAGCTTTTTACGGCGAACCAATAATGAACTTTTTTTTCTCGGTATAAAACTTGATTTGTAGGGCTTTCTCTCTCTCTCTCTCTCTCTCTCTCTCTCTCTCTCTCTCTTTCTCTCCTTTTTCTCTCTCGCGCTCCTCGTCTATCCCTTTTTAAAGCGGCGAGAAGTATCTCGTTCTCGCACGCTGATATCACTCGCGGCATTGCTCATTACTCACGGCGTCTTATCGTTCTTACCCCCCATCGAGGTACCTTTACTTCCCCTCTCCTCTGCTACACTCTCGTCTCACCTACCTTCGCATCTTACCGACAGTCTCTTCACTTTTACACCCGCCTTCACCCCCTTCCACCATCCTCTTGTGATTCTTCTCTCCCAGCCCTCGTAAAATCTTATTTTGATCTTGAGATTGCAGTCCAGTTATATTTCTTTTTGCTCCCTCTTTTTAATATTATTTATTAGAAATTTGCAATGTGATTTAAATAAACAAAAATACGTATGTGTGATATACATGAGAAATATTTGTACATGTATATGAAAATATTATATAATTATCTGAAACTTTTTTAATTATCTTAAATTTAATCTTATTTTTAGCAGCATTTTATCTTTATACACTATTTAGAAAAATATAATAATTTTTATTATATAAGTATAATATTTTTATATAATTTATTACATAAAAGTAATTTTGTTATATATCCTTTTCTCAAAAATCACAGTTTTACTTTTTTATTTTTTGACTCTAATGTCTATCCTAAATTATAAAATTTTTCGTTAAAGCTCAAATTCAGGCTTTTACCTTTATCCAGTCGACCTCGATGGATCAATTGATAACACTAGTGAAACATTACCCTGCCGTCAGTCTGTCTCTCCCCTCGTTTGCGTTTTCTCCTTTCAGCAATTCTAACATTATGCCGTATCGCATTTAAAATTTACTGCAGTCTTGATAGGAAAATAGTACGCGCACTTTGAAGTTATGAGGTGCTCGAACAATACTTATTTTTTTACAGCGGCAAATTATGTAGCTGTATTTGTCACATTTGGATATAAATCACTGTATATTCGTACAGCGATATTTTTTTTATTACAAATTTTATTACGATGTTTAAATGTTTATTTTCAATATATTTTATATTAAAATATTCATTGCAACATGTAACGAATTATTTATACGATCATCTCAATGTAAATCGACAAGTTTTATCCCATTGAGCGAACACATCTAATCCCTTCAGATAAGGCGTTTATTTATTCTAGCAGCGCTAACCTGGAAACAATACAAGTCTCCGTATTCAGTGGCAGATTACGTCACTTGCTCCGCGTTCAATAATGAGGAGCGGTAGGAGACGGTAGTAATTCCGGCTTCCGCAGATATCAGACTTCGCGCGCCGGCCAAGATACGAACCAATAAGTATTGAGCCGACGATGGCGATGGGATGGCGAGGAGTCTCCGAGTGTTTCTTATCAGTGAATTAGCAGTCGATGCGCCTCATCAGATGGGTGGCGTCTTTGCCCAGAGCTGATGATGATGATGAGGCGATGTTCTGCGAAATGGCATGTATCAAATAATGCACCACGTATACGTACATCGAATAAGATAAACTTTCTTTCGAGAAATATCAAGCGTAGAATAGATAATATTTAGTCAATTGAGAACAAAAAATTATCACAACTCGACGAACCTAATCGTCTGTGGAAAGATTAATTCTTACCTCTATCGTTATTATATCTACTTTTTTCTTTTGTAATTGATTTGTACATTTTTTTTTTTTTTGTAACAAGAAAGATCAAAATGCGACACGTTGACATCATACATGTATGTGAGATGGAAAATATTTTTGATAAATATTCTGAAAATTATTCTGATCGCAGCGTCCCAGGATATTTTCATTGTGATGTAAGTTGCCGCGAGGATAACTGCGAGGAAGAAGACGGAAAGGGACGATTATCCCCCGATATCAGCATACCAGGCGCGATGCACACCCCCGTGAACACTTCATTTATTATGCGGTTAGTTATCGCGTCTTTTCGTCTGATTTCCCTGGCAACAATGCGGCGTCACCGGCGCAGACAGGTCCCGGCGGCCTTAGAATCCTGACATGTCGACATTTCTTTCTCTCTCGCTCACTTTATCTCCTTTTCCTTCTCTCTCTCTCTCTCTCTCTCTCTTTCTCCCGTTCTCTTCCTCTCTTTCTACCTTACGAGATACTTTCTCATCCGCCACTCTAAGTGACGCTCCATGACGACACGCCATACGTCACGAAAAGGCTCCTTATCCCTCTCGCGTCTCCCTCGCTCCTTCTGGCCCTCTTTCTTCGCCGTCCTTCTCCCTCTTCATTTTCCTACGTCGCTCTCCGCAACCAAGGAACTTCAGGTACACACCTTGCATGCCGCCATTTACGTATTCTTTGCTTTCCACGTTGCGGGATCTGTTGCTCCTTTTTTATTCCTTCACGCTTCGTTTTCCACGCCGCTTTCTTCTATCATCTTTTTTTCGCCACGGTTTCACCCGCCGTCGAGCTTCTGCGAGAGAGAAGAGAAAAAGTCATTCGTTGCTCGAGTTACGATCGAAGGCGGTGGGGGATGAAATACGTGCCCGGTTCATATATTTTCCCGAATTTTCCCGAATCGCGCCCTTCAATCGCGTATGAAGCGGTACGTGGAAATCGGCGCGCTGTGTTGCGCAAGCTGTCGCTCGTTTAAAAAAAAAAAAAATCTAGGGAAAAAGGACGCCGCACGCATATGATCGCCGCGTGTGCGCCCTATACGAATATGTAATTCGTCGAATTTTATGCATTATTCGCGCGAAATTAATCTTACCATTACGCATTATTATTATTATTTTTTACGTCTCACGATTATTGTCATTATTACTGTTAATGTTTCTTTTGAAAAAATAAAATTTAAGATTAATTATTTTCACATCGCCTTTTATCATGGAATTTAAAATTTTAGAAAGAGGAAGCGAGTATACAGAACATTTTACCGCGCATTAATGGTACTGTTACTTCGATCTCGTCGTTTGCTGTTTTTTTACGCTGGTAATAAAAATTTTCGCGGACACGGGCAACCGTATGTAAGAAGCGGATGCCGTAGTCTAGGGAGGGCCAAGAGAGAGAGAGAGAGAGAGAGAGGATGCCCGACGAGTGATGGATGAACGCGGGCCGGTTTCTCGAAGACGAGCTTCGCTAGACTGACATGTTTATACGAAGCCTGTCTGTAAAGGTGCCCGTGGCTTTGCTTTCGTGCTCCTCTTTTGTATATATGTCTCAAGCAAAGTACGCTGCTTACGATTTATCCGGTGAATGTCTACGAATGCCTATTGCCGCGTCGAGTAGTCGAAAAGGGGAACGGACTCGCTTCCTCGGCATGAGAGCTAAGGCTCTTAAATGGGAAGTAATACAGTTGAGTGATTAATTAAAGTTGACGTTTATCGTGCCCACCTACGAAGCTTATGAATGATCCACCTGACAAGAGTCTCTGCTTTCCATTATTCGACGCCTCGTGTCCTCGTCGTCTCTGTAGAGTAATTTGTTACGCTATAAAAATTATAATTTTCACTATGCTCTTTAACGCTTAAAACGCTCTAGCTATATACATTTTTATCTACTTTTAAATATCTCTCAAACTGTCTCGGCCAATACCATGCAAAATATTTTTTTTACAATTTAATATAATATTTCTGTATCTCTTTGTATTACAAACAAAAAAACTTAGTATAATAATTTTACAATTTTATGTAAATTAATAAACATATGTCTCTTATACTTTGACTGGAACTGACATTTTAAATAAGGTAATACGAGTCGCGGTGACAATGCTTTATGCAGGACAAACACATATCACTCTTCACGCATTAGATTGTATTTGCATAGAAGCGTTTGCTCAGTTTGAAAAAAGCAGAAGTTGCTATATAAGCGTCGCAGTCAATCAATAACTATTTCACGGTGATGGACGATCCTTTTAATCGACGCCAAACACGGGCTTTCGAAAAGCAATGAAGAGATTTAATTCTTGCATTCAAGTTTAAATTTGTCGTGGAAATTTGACCGCATCATATATAGAACGATTGGCCTAAAGTGATCGAAAAAAATAAATTACATTCCGATTAAATTTTCAAGGTATATCGAGCGAAAACCATTCTTATCGCATAGTTTTCCTTGAACGATTTTCCCCTTAACGATTTTTGCCTAAGGTCTTGAGGAAGAAAGTTAATACGGATGAGCAATTTAAGTGAATCACCCTGTATACGCAATATTTAGTATGTATAAGGTAATTATCTAAAATCGATGAGCAGTTTCGGGCCGCCGCCGAAACTATCCGCAGACCGCTTTGCGCGAATAACGTTTTTCGTGAAGTACGAAATAACGTACCGTAACTTTTGCGGCGGGCGTGGCGGTCTGCGGCATGAATAGAAAGCACCTTTAATTAAAAAGGAAAACTTACTACCTCGAAGAAGATTACGAGCACAAGATTACGTGCATTTGTTGCTTTCGTATCAAGGTTGAATATATTGGATTCTCGAATCGATAATCGTACAAGAAAGACACACACACACGCGAGCACAAAAATTGCGAAGAAGAAAAAAAGTATATATCTTTGCATTCTATATGTTGATCGAGCATGTAAAACAATTATATCGCGCAAAAAAATATGCGATATTGAATAACGCGTACAATTTGTGTACGTATAATCGTTTGCAAATACATGGAACAGAGTTGCCAGAAGAAGCTGCGAAACACAATCAGTCATTCCATATTTTTATACCGCGAAAACACAATCTCGTGAAACTTCGAATCCGAGAGCGTATTCTCACATGGAGAAAATTGACTGCAGTTAACTTGAATGCACAGTGCGCAACGTAACGTGACCGACTTAAGGCTGACGGATTTCGAGCGGAATATGAATAAATTTATCGAAAGAGAGTACGTGGATGGAGCGAAGGGGTGCAAGGGTGAGAGACCTCGGGGTGAGAGAGCTCGATGGGAAGCCAAATGGTTGGTGGGGCGGACAGAGGCAGGGTGGAGGCTGTGAGAGGGAGGGGGAGGGGGCCAAAAAGAGTTTGAAACTGCTCGGGAACCCCTGTATTATAAATATCACCTATGAAAGATGGCGCAGACAGCAGCAGGGAGGCGATGGGGCTGGGGGACGCCTGGGTAAAGGAGTGGAACAGAACCGGAATTAGCATAATCAGAATAATTTCCACCAGCTGACAGCGCCCTCATTCTTTTTCCTGCGACGCGATTCTTCCGCTGCTTTATTTTCCGTTGTTTTCCGCCTTCCGCCACCGTCGCCGTCGCTGCCGCCTCCTCTGCAACCGTCGTCGTCGTCGTCGTCGTCGTTGTCGTCGTCGTTGCCTCCTCTCTACCACAATCTCTCGAATTCTCGCGGCCGTTTTCGCGAAGCTGCTTGGCGCGCATTGACCGGGAATAGCGAAACCGGCTCAACCCTTAAGTATGGTATATAAGCGTTTTATATTTCTCCCTAGAGATCTCTACTTAAATGTCACTGTAACGAATGCAGTATAATATGCGCATTTGATGTATAGGATTATTGATCCTCGTTAAAAATTGAAATATCTTTTTTCAAAGAATATTGATATGCAGGAATATTTTCGTAGTTAAAAAAAAAAAAAGCATTTTTCATAAACCAGATTAAGAGCTTGAAATGCAAATCGAGGGGCAAATACATTCGGCTAGAGGCGCCTGGCACTTTCGCGTTAAATGCTATTATCGTGTGTACCCGTGCTCTTCTCGGAAATCGCGAGAATCCCTTTCAAGAGACCGAAGCATTTTCAAGATCGATTTCTCGAGGAAAGATGCTACCAGAAAGTTGCAGGTCACGTATGGTTCGGATACTTGCCGCGATATGGCGCCTTGTGCCGCCATGCTCGACCGCCGTTCACCTTCCACGCTTTGACTACTCTCGTCCTCCCCCCTGTACTCCCCCCCCTCCCCCCATCAATTTCTCCCTTCGCCCTCTCTTCCAACAACCTCACGAATATATCAAAGTTCATGCGTTTCTACCTAATATCACTTGCGTGCACGACCCCTTCTCTTGTCCCCCTCCCCTCCATTCTCCCACCAACCCTTCCCACTCGCAGCTTCTCCACGGCAGACCAAGTTGCGCTTTACGTGCTGGCAACGGCGACCCTCCGGGCTCTTTCTCTCTCTACTTCCTCTCACTCTCCTTCTCTCTCTCTCTCTCTCTCTCCCTTTCTTTCTTTTCTGATCTTTATTCATTCTTTCACCTCGCCCATTTCAATATTTTTACGTTTTAACCGTAGGAAACTGGAACCTTGTCTCGCGTGCACGTAAGGAGTCTAAACGCGCGCTCTATAAATCTCATAGCTCGTAACGTTGATCGCTTGCGTAATGCGAGTATCCCGAAATGGAATAGGAAAGTTCTGCCATTAGGTCCGCCTCTATGAAACATGTTTCATGATTCGAGCGCGGACAATTTGTACTCGTGCCAAAGGTATCGCAGAAATTTAAATGCCAAACTAATTTCAACGGTACTCGACGAGAAGAGATTCCAAGATAATATTTTTTATTATTATTTTTTTAGCACTCTACTCAGTGTGTGCCTGCTTATCCCACTCCAGCTTACGGTTAATATCATTAAGCAATAAACGAGAAAGGAAGGAGAGCGTTGCCTAAAAAATACTGAAAAAGCTCCCGTCTTCCCGATAATAGGCCGTTCTGTTTCGATATTATCCATCCATTATTCATCCGGAATAAAAGTGGAATCTCTTAGAATCGCATTCGCGGTAAATCCGTACGGCGAAAAATGTCTGATTCAGATTCAAATGCTCATAGATCCCGCTGTAGATCCACGGGGCATTCCGCAGTCCATTGTATTTATTGGTTGAAACAGGCGACCGGGGTGAAAGCCACCTTATGTAAGTATACATGTACTCATACTTCACTATCGCTCGCGCGCATTCGTGTGCTCGCGGTTTCATCCGTACACGAGTACGTACGTTTACAAAGACGAGTTTCGATTGAGAAGGTCTCATGGCGCGTCAAGCTGTAAGCTACGGTGCAAAAGTTTGTGCAATTTCTCTCTCTCTCTCTCTCTCTCTCTCTCGGTCGGCGTTTTCTCCAAAGACTTATCGGAACAACTGACAGATGCAAGATTCATGCGCGATTATCAAATCGAATTGAGCGATATATGGTGCTATAAAAAAAGTTAAACACTTTTTTTAAAGCTCTCTGTGTTTCTCTTAATATGGAATACGAAAATTATATATCTTTGATGCGAGCGTAAACAAAATTGCGGGCATTTCTTCTTCGAGAGCATTTACGAAAAAATAAAAAAAAAAAATTAAAAATTCTAGGGAGAGATTTTCATGTGCTGTGTGTTACGTTAGAATGTGAGATATAAAAGCAATTTTGCTGTACGCGAGTGTCGCTGAAAACGAATTTTTCACACGAACGCGAAGTTTAAAGGCACGCAAAGCTGCACGTAGCTGCACAAATACATATACACTCCGAGCGCAACGCAAACACACAGGCGCACACACACAGGCATGCAAGACTTGCCACGTCACCAGCACTCGGATCCGCGTCTATCTGTCAGTTTCCAGTCTCAAACAAGATGGATGGCTGGCGAATGGAAATCATGGTTGAAACCCAACCCCATACCCTTGCTTCCTTCCACTGTGAGAGAGCGCCCCTCCATTCTGCGACCACCCTTATGCCGAGAGGGCCACCTCCCCCGCGTTATTCCACACTTCGTTCTCTCGTATCATCCTCCTGCGCGTATTCACCCTTCCCAAAATACAAATATAGATTTGGAACATCTATATTTTTGTTCTCTCTGTATATTATATTTACGATATATTCAGCTATTTATAATTATCTCGCGATAATTATGTGATTTTATATATTTATTTAATTACGTATTTAGTTAGTATATTGTAATTACACCTTCTTATATACTTTGCATATATACAGAGTATATCTTAATAGACATAAGAGAATTTTAATAATTTATTGATATTATTTTGAGAATCACAAAAATGTCATATAAAAACGTATGTAAAATAATTACATATTTATAACTCTGGGGAAAAAATTAAATTTTTATTAATAATATGATAAATTTATACTTATATATAAATATCCAGCAATTTTTAGAGGAAATAAAAAGGAACTTTTTTATTTTTACAATAACTCTTCAAAATCTGTATTTGTTGAGTGATGAAATAATTTATTGTATTCTTCACACATTACATTGTTGGCAGAAATTTTGCTGTCACAATAATTCTACAAACATTGCTTTACATTTGGTTTTAACTTTGTATTTATAGTTTAAATATTTCTAAATAATAATTAATTTAAACAATATTTAAACAATTTTAATTTTGTTATGTCCGTATACACACACACACACACACACGCACGCACGCACGCACGCACGCACGCACGCCCGCACGCACACACACACGCACGTATACATCATGCAAGTACACATTCACATGCATATTCCTAGCATTATATTATTTATTTTTATACAAGTAGAGTAGACTCAAATGTTCCGGCCAAACTTTGAGATATAGAGGAAATTTAATTAAACAAAAATTTCTTTAAATGAGTCAAAAAATGCTTTCTTTAAAAAAATATCAGAGATTTTTGGACGTTAATTTTTTAAAAAAGTATTTTTGATCCATGCTTATAAGAAACTTTCTGTTCGGAATTTCTTTTAAAATCTCAAAATCTGGAAACGTTTTTGGGCCGACTCTGTATATTTATATACATTTATTATTTACTATTTTCATATATTTAATAGAAGCTCTTTTTTTTCATTGTTTTTGCAGATTGATTAATAAGTATTATATTTAAATACACAGGAGAACCATTGTAAGTATATGTAATAATTCGATAGTTATTACAAAATACTGTATATAACGTTTCGTCAAACGGTTTGACCAAATGATTTGATATTAATAATATATAATTTAAAAAACTAAAGAGATATTAATGGAAAGGTTTAGTCAAATACTTGGATTACAAATTGTAAATTTTACTAAAGTTTAACATTAAAATAGAAGAAAGATTACACTCCTAATGTTTTTAAAACTTGAAATGAAATCCGATAATTAAAAAAACAGGATTTGTTCAAAGTTGAAATCAGAGAATGATACATCAAGCCATTAGTTTAAATATGTATACGTACAGAAGACAAAGCAAAAATTATTTATACATATATATACATATATTCTTTTGCATACACATATATGTTACTATATATATATATACATTAATTTAATAATAATTTAGATAATAATTACGTAATTTTGTATATATATATATATATATATATATATATATATATATATATATTTATTTAATTTATTATCTGGATGAATTTAAAAGTCAGTTCTATCTTTTTACAACCACATGTTCCATTTTCACTATCTTATCTCTTCTACGATAAGAATATTATTTTTCAATCGAAACATTGCCGACGTGACTTTTCGTTCGTAATGATAGAAAACTGCGATAAGTCGTGGAATTATCAAAAATATATTATTTTCAAATTTCGAAAATTTTTTAAATCGAACTAATTATATCTCTATCAAAAAATATGTGTCTATGTTACTATTTCGATGAAATTGTACGAGACAATATTTTGATGAAATTATACGACACTGGTATAAAGCAATTTCTTTGGATTTATCTATATTTGTAAGAGTATAATACACAGGTTTTTTTTTCGCGATATGAATTATACTGACCTAAAAAAATTGGCAGTTTGTTAAATCTCTCAATATGCTCTTACAAATAAGCCAGTCAGACTCAACATTCTCTCGTCCAATATCACATGTGCACTTATATATTGCGTTCTATGCAGATGTCTTACAACTGCATGTAATTCCCAGGATTATAAAGATCATCGTAGATATTCTCTTGAAAAGGTATCGACGCATTCAATGCACAATTTGCGTTGTCGTTACGTGCACAGCTGTTCAGCTTCTGCGCATAAGAATTCGCATCTTGTAAGTCGATACCGCCCTGAGAATAGTTCCACTGAAAGTAATTGTTGTTCGTCTGTGATTGAGTAGCGCAATAGTTGCTTTGCTGCGAATATGCGTACGTTTTCTCTTGAGAGGGATAAAATATATCATTTTGCAAAACATTGCTAGAGGATTGCATTTGCGTTTGCTGCGCCGATTCGATCGACGTGCTAAAATAATTCTGTGGTTTTTTGTACTCATCGACAATTCCATAACTTTGTATGGTCTGACTGTCGTTCGACGACACGTCGCTCGGATATCCGTACGAAGGACCGGCAGTTTCCGCGATCTTGGGGACCAACCAGATCGACGACTTCGAATCGTTGGTAACTGTTTTGAAGATCGTCTCCGACGAAGGGTGCATTGTCGCGCTACTGGACGGCGCATTTTTCGAAGTGTCGATGGATTCGATCGTCTTGTTAGACTCGGGTTTATCTTTCTTATCCTTCATTCTACGATTTTGAAACCATACTTTAATTTGTTTTTCAGACAAATTCAAATTCTTCGCTATTTGAATACGTCGCGCTCTACAAAGATAACGCCCTGTGCTGAACTCCTTCTCCAACTCGATCAATTGCGTACTACTGTACGCCGTTCTGGTACGTTTGGCCTTTATCTGCTTTTTTACGACTGCTGAAATAATAAATTGTTGAACAATATAGGAAAAATATATATATTTAGTGTTTTCAATATGGGAATATGAGATCACAATAATTCAAAATCGATGATTTAAGTAGCAAAATTTAAAAAAAAAAAAGAAAATGAAAAGAATTATATTTTAAACTATAACAGATGGTAAGAAGAAATTAAAGAAATAATTATGTATTCATATATTTTGTGCTTATCTATATCATTCTTTTTCTCCATGTGTGAGATTTTTATAATATCTCTAATTTATTTGAGTATTTCTATGATTAAAAAAATATATTTTATTGTTAAAATAAAATTAATTTGCTAAGATGGGAGAGATATTCTATTTATAAAATAAAATATTGAGAAAGAGACAGAGAAAGAGAGAAAGAGAGAGAGAGAGAGAGAGAGAGAGAGAGAGAGAGAAAGATGATTAATATAGGAATGTAATTAAGAAAACAACATATTTTAAAAATATAATTGTTGCTAAGGCCTCTAGGCACATTCTTAAACAATTACGTCTTCTTTTAATTAATATCTTATCTTTAAAAATTAAAGAGTCTCTATTATAATATTTTATCTATTTATTTTTTCATTTAGAAAGGCAGAGAAGGAGAAGAGAGAGAGAGAGAGAGTGTCCTAGGCCAAAAATATCAAAAGAAAATTTTGAAAAATTTTACTGAACAAATGTTTAGAAAATGAAACGCATAAAACGATAATCGGCAATACCGATAACAGGGGAGAATATTGTCGCACAAGGATCGCTCAGCGGGAGACCCGCAAGCAGGTCGACACACCTGCTGTGCGTCTCAAAAGCGCGAACACTAAAGACAGATTATTTTTATTAACGACGATCATCGAGATTAATGATCGAATATTAATCACCGACTAAAATCTTGTACCTGCAAAGGAGTTCTTTTCTTTGCTATACACACAAACATATATTTGTGTACGAAAAATAAATATAATTCGGGGAAAAATAAATGTAAACTCATAGTTTGGAAAAAGTAAATTCAAATTTGTAATTTCGAGAAAACAATTATGATTATTCGTTTTAGTCGTATTAATGAAAACATTTATCTCACGGTATAATAATCTCATCTAGTGATAGAAATAAATTTATATATTTAAGATTCTGTTACGAGTTATCATAAGTGGTTTTTATTAGAATAACTCGCACAGTTGACACGTATACCGTCGTAAATTTAGAAATTTGTTATATAACTTTGTTATATAACTTTTGTTATATAATTTTGTTATATAACTTTTATATAAAATTGTTATATAAATTTGTTATGTAACTTTTAAGAAATATAATAAATTTAAAGAATGTAAAGAATGTAAGCAATACACATATAAAAGCATGACGTTTACACATAATGTACTAGAAATTTTTATAAATTTTGTCATCTATGTGTAAACGTCTATGTGTAAACGATGCTATAGCAATGCATAATCTTTGATTTAAATTTTTTAGGTGAAACACGACGATCTATGGATCCATATGTTTAAGTCAAGATATATTAATGTTGCATCTAATTAAATTAATTAAATAAACTTTTTATTATTCTTTGTCTGTATTATGAAGTAATGTAAATAATATGATACGTGATCTAAATGAAGTAGTAGCTTAGCAAAAATTACAATATATCGATGATATCAATAAAAAGTAACTACAAATCTGTCAGTTTTTAGAAGAATTATTTGCACAATAATTTTTGATGCTAAAAAAATAGAATGAGAATTATATTTAAATTATATTTGGAAAATTCTCGAAATAAGCTACAAGAATATGCAGTGAGTAGTTTCCTTCCATTAAAAAAATTGAAGGTAACTTTCACGATTTTTAAATGATTATCCAAAGTCAAACTAATAACATCATTTTATACTCTCTCGAAATCATAAAACTTTTGTACAAAACATTTTTCTAAAATCTTATGATTTCCAGAAATTTGACTGTTTAAAAAATAAAATATATATTTGCTATATAGTATATATCAAATATCTTATTTTATTTTGAACAGTCGAATATCTGGATATCTGAAATATTAATTTCAAATATATATGTCAATGAAAATTCATAATCTATATATTTATCATAAATAATCTAAAAATCTAAAGTGATTGATATTGTAACAGATATATTTTTCATTAAAAAATAATATTTTTATTTATGTTAATTTAATTAACTATTATTTAATTTTTATTTTAATTTTTACTAATCACATTATTAAACAGAATGTAGATTATATTTGATATTATGTGATTTGATATGACGTGATAGTGACATGCGCATGCAACTTTATATGTAATACCTTCATTACAATCCATTATCGTCGTGAAATTAAAATATGATTGTTCATTTTGGGATATTTGTTGTTTCTCTTGCTGTTGTTTTTGCATCACTGATTCTTGTTGAAATGTTGAGTACTTAAGATTCATAGGTTCTATTTTTATCTTTTCCAACAAATCACTTTTATCGTTGCTAAATAGTTTATAGCTTTGATTATTATTAATACCATTTTGATTATTAATCACTGAAGTTATGGCGGTAGAGAATTCGGAACACTGATAGCATTCATCTATTTTAGAATTGTAGCTGTTTTGCAGTTGATCGTGTTTGAAGCTTTGCACCAACATTGCTCTCAATATTTTATTAACTTCCCGGGAATAAAATTCAATATACGACTAATACTCAATTTTCATGATCAAAATCTAATCTGATGTACGTATGCCTATTCATGGAAGATACGATTTTTGACAAAAACTTATCATTCTTCGTAAACTTAAAAATTAAGCCGATACTTCACTTGTACCTGTCAACGAAAGACTGTTTCTCCACTGAATTCTTCTATTTCTATATAATACTTTGCAGGTATCTAGGACTACAGGGATTGGTGGAAACCTTGCGATCTACGATAACTACGAATAGCTGTTGACGATGACGTCATTAATATTCTATTTCCTAACTTTCGAGTTAGAGGTATTTTTGCGTCGAAAGTTTTGTGTCTAGATAATTCTATCTATTATTTTTGTTTATCATGCTTGTTTGTTGAGAAATCAGTTTCACATTTAATTTATTTTATACATATAATTTATTTTTAAAAAGTTTAATTTTTTCTTAGATTTAATTTTTCTGTCAAACTTGGATTTGTTAAGACAAATTTTCATAGTTGTATAGAAAAATTAAATAATAATGCTGATGAAAATGTATAAAAATATGATATCATTTTTCATTAATGTTAACACTAATTTATAATCACGAATCATTAAGAATTCATAAAGCTGCACTGTTATTTAATTCGAAATTCTTAGTGAAATTAAACATACCAGTAATCTCGAAGCGTCCTGACAGTAACATAATTACCAGCAAATATAAACAAAGAAATATAAACACACAAATAGGATGTAACAAAACAATAATACAAGTAAGTATAAAAATTGTGATATTCTAAGTGGCACATCACAAGAACCAAAAGAGAGAAACGCTATATAATTTCAATTATATATTATTTAGAAACACATCCTCTATAATATATTAAAAGAAAATAATCCAAACAAATGATATATAAATTAATGTCAACATTTATCGCGCTATTTTATATTAGACACAATTTTAAGTTTATATAATTCTCTGATTTTTTTAACAACTCGTTCATTGATACATCGATATACGCGATATAAATTGTTCACTTTATAAACAGACTTTTCCCGCGATTTTATGTTATGAAACAGCGATATGGGGAGGTGAGAGAAGGAAAAACGCGAATCGGGTCCGGACTTCGAGATACGAAACCGGGAGATTGATCAGCGTCATCCTGTCCGTCTATCCCTGGACTCCTCCGGTATTCCTCCTTCCCCCTTTCACCCCTACCGCAAGATTCTATATTGTCTTTTTGTCCGTTTCGCGTCTCTTTTCCGCGCTCCTCTCTCCTTCTTATTTCTATCCTTCTCCGTCTTTCCTTTCCTCTCGGAATCAGCCATTCTCCATCCGCGCCAGAGAGCTGTCTGCAGATCCGCGCCACCGGTTTTCCAACCTTCCTCGCCCACCCCAAGGACGAACATCCACCGACTCTCGGCCACATCCACCCCTCGCCGAAGCTTCCTCGTCGTCTGAGCGTCCTCTTTTTCTACGCCTGCTTGTTCCGTAGACAAAGATCGCCGCGATAGAAAAAGAAGGCCAACGGCCGGAGGGACGGAGGGCGGGGATGAGGAGGGTGAGTAATACCGTAGGAAGAAAAAAAGGAGAGAGAGAGAGAGAGAGAGAGAGAGAGAGCATCCTCTCGTTGCTTCTTTCGTTCTCTTCTTGCAATCAACTTTTTGGGCGGGATCACGCGTCCGCACCTTCGCCGCTTTCCGTTTTACCGCCGAAAATTATTGCTTCGCGTTGCGATATCCGCGCTTCTGATTCACGGATATATTTCGGAAGCTCATAAAATATTCATCTCGTAAGAAAGTATGTATAGAGATACGATTAAATGTGCGAAAAAACTTTCTTTTCAATTTCTTCCAATATAAGTACGGATTATGACAGTGACGTTGATACTTAGCGCATAGTTGATTAATTAATAGAAGATGGAATGGAGACATAGATTAAGATACAATCCTATATTGCATCCTATATTTGCATCAATAATTAATATTATAATAATAAAATGTATAAGTATGCGAGAAACTCTCTTTGAATAATGATAATAAAATTATAGTGTGTAAAAAAAAATCAATTCTGCATTTTATAATTTTGGCATTTAATATTGAAAATACATATAAGCAAGGAAATATCGGTCTACACTTGTCGCGATTGTTCACCGAAGAAAAAATTTTTCTATTAATCGCTATAAAAGAATGTGAAGGATAAAAGGCCATAAATTTTACTTCAGCTCTGCGTCGAATTGATAAAGGCATTTTCATTGTGTCTTGCGGTTAACTTTCTCTGATATTATCACAGATTTTCGAATGAATAGAAAATCCTTCTACATGACTAATGCGTTGTAAAAAAAAAAAAGCAACGAATTTCCTCTATAGCTTCAAAGAGATGCTAATGATGTTCGACAAATTTCTCTTTGCATTTTTGCACCGGTATGAAAAATCGAGTTACTTCAAAACTCGATATTAAGAATATGATTTTTCTTATCGAACGAATGCGATTATCAATCTTAATGCAATCTTATATCTCGAGAGCACGTTTATATCTACGCAATAATGAATAATTATCGCGCGTGCGCGAATAGTCTTCGAGATGTCGAGGCGCGCGTTGATATAGAGAGCAATGGAGATGACGAACGGAGAAAGATATTTTAACCGCAAGAACGAGTGAGCTGACATCAGGAAGAAGGAGAGGCGGGTATGAAGGGCTCGGTTGGAATACGGGGAGATAGTAGACAACGTGCATACAGAGACGATGGGTGAGTAAGGCGATGGAGGACAGGAAGGAGGACGCGGCGCGGGGGGTGAGAGGAAGAAGAGAGTGAAGGGAGAGAGGATCGGTTGAAGTAGGAGGGTAAACCTTTCCCGACCCTTAGCAACGCTCTCGCGACGCGCTATCCTGCGGATAACATCAGCGGCTTCAGGGCAGGAAATGAAAATCGCGCCGACACTGTTTAATTTAGATAAAAGCATATGTTACACGACGAATGGCGTCTCTCTCTCTCTCTCTCTCTCACCCCTTCTCTCTTTCTCTGTCCTTTTTGCGTGGAATGGTATATCCTTAGAGAAGCCACATTATGTCTTTTCTCAGAAGGAATTCACGCGAAGAGATGCGCACAGCGAAAACGGGGTCGTTCAATTTTTGCTTACTTGTCCGCGATCTAATAATTTTCTGAGACGATGTGTCATAAAATGCAATATAAATTTATATATTTTAATAGTTAAAAGGTTAAATAGTTAATAAGTCCATGTATATAAAATATGGATATTTTTTATATGTAAAATTATCAGATGATACGTGTTCTATCATTTTTTAATTGTTATAAATTATTTACTATTATTTTTCCTTAAATTATTTCCAAATGCGAGATGGATGCTCATCATTTTATAATTAATGTACTAATGCCAATTGATTCGATCGTATTAAGATGTCATGATCGGAGAAATGTCGAAGAAAAACGACGGTTCTTCGACGGAATGAGTCGAAAATCGTTTTTACCGGGGATCGGGACTCTTCGGGACATCGCGCGCAAGAAGCACTCGCGGATATGACGTGTTTTTATCGGCGGTACCCACGGCCAAGACCCCGAAGAGTCGTCAACTCCAAGCCAGATGCCGAGATTCGTGCGAGCAGATAGAAAAGGCATAGCACTTTTATGCTCTGGAGGTTAAAGTTTAGGAAGTTATTTTGACTCTCGGTTGAATGCCTTTGCCCACACCGTACTTTGGCGAGAAAAGCAACCCTGTCAGCTTGCTTGACGTCTCCCGTCATAGCCACCCTCACCATCGTGAGGATTTTCCCTCTCATCATCCTCTTGTCTATCTTTCTTCTTGTCCTTTCTCTCATCCAGCTATTGTTATTCCTATCGAGTTGACTTTCTTTTAATTAAAAATCTTCCTTTTCTTCTTATTTTGTAGAATCTTCTTAAAATTTAGAAGATAATTATAAGTTTGTGGATATAATACACACATATATCTTTTTTTTTCATAATCATTTCAATCTTGTATCTTGAATTTTGTGCTTTATTATCTTGCGTTATATTTTATCTTCTCGTTCGCTCTGTCGCAATATTTTTTCTGTAATTTTTTTTCTTTTGCTTGTTCCGTGTCCCACGGTTCGAGCAAAAAGTTAGCACTCTTATAGCAGAAGTTTACTGAATACAAAATCAGAGTATCCCTCCATGTCGCTATCCAACTTGTATCGTATTTTAATGAAATCAACTTGCTTGTGCATCTCAGTACGATACTCAAAATTCTGATTCTTTATCGTTTTTATTACAAAATTTTAATCTTTCCAACTTTGTAAGTATATTTTTCATTATTACATCTATACATCTAACAAATAAATATGATACAGAACAAATAAAAAGTAAAAGTAAGAGTTTAATTTTATATATCACTATTATTTAAATGCATTAAAAATAACAATAGAAAGTTCTGTTTGTTTAGAAGAGAAATGTAACAATTAAAAATATTTTTCTTCAAAGTCAATTTTCATTATCATTATTTTCAAACAAAAATATAATTTTTAGAGAGTGTGATCACTTTTAAAAATATTGAAAAATAAAATCTTGCAGAATTTATAACACACAATGTCTAATTAGAAATGCGGACATGCTTTCCAAGATTTATCTAGGAAATTTATAATCTTATCGATTAAACATTTAAGTTCTTTAAAGTCATCTACTTTCTAATATCTAAGATAATTCTATGGTGTACCTTTATCTAAACATTGATTGCACATCTAAATTTTACAATATATTATTTGTTCACTCTTATATTGTTTACCACATCACTAATTTTATCTTTATTTTTTTAATTGTTTTAGCTTTCACGTTGCTTTAATGTAATACGCGAGAATAAAAAAATAATCTTTCTCCATAAAATATAACAAAATTATCAATGGAATATAATTTAGAAATTATTAAATAAATAACGTTTAAATTATTAAATAAATAAATAAAAAAATATTTACTAAAAATTTGTATGTAAAACTTGTTAAACTATACGAGACTACGGAAAAATCAAATTTAAAAATATTGATATGGTCCACGTGTATCAATCATCAACTGTCTTCAAAATCTAATTACAATTATCATGATAAGTGACGTTACAAGTTACCCTACGCTATCCTGTTAGAGAAGACACGTGGTCAACGGACGACGTCCACCATAACGCTTACAGCATGCCTTCCTTCAAGCGTGCTGCAAGTGTACAAGGGGTGGCACGGGGAGTTGCTTGCGCAACGGATGATATATTATCGGGCGCTGTTTGCACTTTGACAACATCGCGGGGCATAAAAACGCTGACTCATTTAAAGCGGCCCCCGGGATTGCGCGGTGTGCTACGGGAGGATCCGCGTGCCGGGCTTTTCCCCCCTACCTCTCCCTTCGCCCTCGCGAGAGCCCTCTCCTCTCCTCTTCCGATCCTCCGGTGTTCCAACCTACACCCACCCCGGTCTCCCTTTTCCGTTCCGGCGCAAACCACCACCCCAATTGCGCCCTCTCTCCCTCCCCCGCCTCCCTCCTCTCCGTCCTTCTCCTTTCCGCCACCCTCGCTTTGTCCACCGGTCTTCCTCGTCCTCCAGCATCCACCGCGTCTCGACCCCGCGGCTCTCCTGCGGATCCCACAAACCTCTACTCGGCATCTCGTGACTCTCTTTTCTTCCGCGCCAACGGCAACCGGACTCATCCTTCGTCCGCTTTCCCGCCTTCAGCCTCCTCCCCTCCCCCTCTGCTCGTGTTCACTCTCGCTCCTCGCCCTGCGTTGCCTGCAAACTGCTCCCAACATTTCCCATGACCCGCTCTCTTTCTCTCACTCTTTTCTTCGAGTATTTCTCCTTTCCCTCACGCCCGTTGAAGCATCGACTAACGGTCGCTTATAATTGCGATTCTTGGTATAATTTGTATTAAGGCTAATTAATTGCAATGGCTTGTATAATTTAGTTCACTATTATTTTCCTCTTCATCTGCTCGCTACGGCAGGATGGGTGTTTAGTCTGACTGATATAAGAATTATGATTAAATAAAATTTTTCAGACCGTTTTTTCCGATAAATTTTCTTGTGCCTGCAGCTTAATATTGTACGGTTTACAAACTGTTTAAAGAAAATACACGCTTAACTTACATATAATCCAAACTGTCTATACACATATGAATGTCTTACGCTCTTTAGCTAGCAGGATTAGGAATCTTATGCAAAAGTTGATAAGTGGGATGGGGTGAAATGTGGGTCGCAAGGCTCCCTCGAGTGGATTCAGTGGGGTATTCAATGGGGTAAATGGGGTATTGCATATTAAATGCGCAGATAGGGGGTTATAACGGTAAAAGGAGGAAGCGGAATAGCTCGGGATTTAGGAAGAGAAACGTGTGGAACAATGTGTGTAAGCCTGATGCGGTTATTGATTACGGATCACTGTCATTGACGGCTCGTCATATGGAAGCAGTGACCGTTTTTAGTCACGCACACATCGACACGTGTGTGCATGGAATTTTGAAATTGTAGAGAAAAATTCTCGCCGCTTAGAATTATAATTTTTTTATCTGTCATATGTTCTACTCTTGTCACTAACGACACGCAAAATCTAATGTATTTTCTTGCAATAATTGCACCTCCTTAATTTTCCTGCCTTTAAAAAACTCACAGATATAAAAATAACCAGCTAAATTTAAATACATAATTTTTTAATATTTAATTATATCCCGAGAGCTTAATTTATTAGAATCATTTTTAATTCTATTAAAATCGCTCGAAAATTATTGTTAAAACAAAAAAAAAAAAAAAATTGCGAATTAAAAAATTCAAGAAATCTATGCCATTAATCATAATAAGAAAAGTCCTTGTTGTAATAATTAGTAAATAAATCGCAACTGATAGAAAGCCAAAAAGAAATGGACAGAACAGGAGGCTCGTCGACGTATGTCCCCAAAAGCCGCGGAGCTTAGCGTTGAGTGATCGCCGCTCAGTCGACCTCGTAACCGGCGCCATATATCATTCAAGATGGCTGGCATCTCACGCTGTTCAGAGAGAGAGACAAGGGTGACAACCCTCCCGTCTCTGCTTGCTACTTTTGACTGGCTATGTCTACGCCTTCGCTGATAATCGTATTAAGGAGATATCAACCCTGAAGCGATGGTTTTTCCCAAGTGCTAACTGTATTAATGTAAAAGCCTTTCAGTAAATATGATTGCAATAAAATTGCAATATTAATGAAATTGCGCGGTGTTAATAATATTTCTTACTAATTACAAGTTAATTTTCTAATTTTTGGGAAGTGTATATAAAATGAATAATATGTGTAACTTATTTTAAAAAGTAAGTTACATATATTTTACTTAATAATTAAAACTTTTTATAATGAAAAATGTATTAAAAAATAAACTCGAGTAAAAAATAAGAAAAGGCGAAATAAATGATTTGATTAAAGTATGATTACAATTACAATATTTTGTTTGCAATTTGCAATGACGATTTAAATAAAGTTGCATGTACATATACATATATGGGCATATAAAAATGCAAATAAAATTTATCATTGATATCCCTGGTGGAAATTCAATATAGAAATCCGATGTTCAAAGTGCAATCAATGCATGTATCTGCATCCGATTGTTATTCTGAAATAATGTATCGATCGATCGCTTTGTATAAATAACAGAGGATTATCAAAAGCTAATTAATTTGCATATGCGTATTAATCACACATGAATAAATGAATTAATCAAATAATTGAACGGGTTAAAGAAAATGTGAGTTTTAGGCTTATGTATAAATCCATGAATTTACATGAACAATGCAATTACATAATAATGCGGTACGATTTAATTTTATTTATATATTTGTATGCAAAATTTGGAAAAATTCTCCCTTGGAAAATGTATAGCCGAGAGGAAAAAAATATTTTCCTCAGTTCCATCTATCGTCTATAAATGTGCGTCGAGATAGGCTATCCCATAGGTCGGCAAACTAAATTCCTTCGCAGTAAACTACCTTACTAACGTCAGGTTCTGCAAAGGACTATTGGATTAACAGCTTCCTTCCTTCATCAAATTAATATTGTCAATACTCTAATTGTTGAAGGGATAATAGGTGGATGTCAGGATGAAAAATACTCCGAAATTTTTTAGCTGTAAAAATATGAAATGTAGAAATTCTTTTATATCTATTTTCCTGGAATTATCTGTGATTTTCCTAAACATAGTATATTTGCTGTAATGTATTTTTAAAAAAGCCTTCTTTTTTTTTGTTCAAAATTTTTGCAAAGAAAATTGTGAATATTTAATCTTCAAATTTTTTAATAATTATATTTAACTTGTACGTATGTCGAAATACTCTTATAATATATAATCATAAAATTATATATTCTCTATTGCATCTTAGTGTATAATAAATAATATTTAAAAGAGAAGAAGATATTTTCGCACTTTGAGATAAATTTTTTTTAACATCTACTATACAATGTAAAATGTTCAATGCTTTTAATATCAAGAGCGATACGTTTGCAATTTTTAAAAAATTAAACTACTTTCTATTATATATAAGGAATTTAAATATATCTTAGCGTACAAAAATGTACGCCTCTTTTTTCTACAACATGATATTAGGAAAACTTCAAAAGCTTATTTTGTACACAGTTATCAGTGAAACAAATCGACGTTTATGGTGTTTCGCGAGAGAACAGGTGTATTCTCGAAAATATTCTAAAAATTCAGTATATATTTTTCAAAGGAACGACTAGCTTTTTCTAAAGACAATATATCTCGCCTATCTATCATACAACGAGCAATATTGGCATGCCCATCGGTTGTAATATTGAAATTGTACTTTTTGCAATATGAGAGTTATTTATGAAACGTAGCAGGCAATATAGGAACAGCGCAGGGAGGGTGTCGGCATGTGTGATGGTAGCGTTCTGATATGATGTGATGCGATGCGAGGAGGATCGAGCTCGTTGAGATATATAATGCTCGACGTATGAAGCGTACTAGAAAATAAATTATGAAAGATTGAAAGAGGTAAAATGAGTGAGGTTTTTCAATCTTTTATACAACCGCACCCTATATTTTTCAACTCTTCCCTTAATTATACATTTTTATCATTTAATATTGTTCCCATTTTCAGAATAATTGTATATTTTATTTTATGTTTATTTATATTTATTTTATTTCTCGTAATATCGTCAATCATTCTTTCTACGTGCTCTCTATGAGTAATATTTATTTTTTAAACAATATGATTTAGAGAGAAATTATTATTATGTTTTAAATATATGTAAATAATATTATCTATACGCGATTGATTTTCTGCAGTGTCCTTTGCCTTTTTTTGTGAAACTGCAGTAGCAACGTGTAACGTGTACGTTTAGAGCCCACCGAAGCGACAGCTGTTCGCCGGTTGGCTGCACTATTCGATTGTCTCGCTCTTGATGATTGATGATCGTTCGGGGTAGCTGCTGCTGTACCTTGACTCCGCGTCTGTCTTTTCCCTCTTTTCCCTCCAGCTTTTTTCGTTTCCCTGACAATTTCAGTGCAACGTATCGGGTCGACATACGATGTTGAAATTTTTCTTTGAAATAGTTAAGAAAAATCATGAAAATAGGGCAACGAGCGTTGCCGTGGAAGGAAGACGGATGACGGAGAGCATCGAAGAACGTGTAACCAAGAAGAAAAGTTTTCAGGAACAACAACGTCGCGCGATCTTTTTCAATATTTAAATTATTCACTTGAATAAATATTGTTTTTCAAATGTAAATAGCGAGAAAATATAAAATGCTACAAATAATATTCGATTTTATATGACAAGAATAATAATATAATTGAATAAAATGAAACATTTATAATTCATAAAAACACTAATGTTTCCTGTATTTTATTAAAGGAACGACGTATCCGTATTTCGTTCTCAATCTCTCGAATTTCCCATCGGACATTTCCTTACTATTATCTTGTGTTTGCCGCAATCTCGCACGCGTATCATCATACATCCGAATTACAAGCTCGCACGTGTATTTTCGTCGGTGAAGATCAAAGCACTGATGAACAACATCTTTGCATAAAAACACGTTGCCCGTTGTGCGAGGCATCGCCGAAGACATCAGCGACGCTGTGGGATCGCATGCGACACGGGCGATATCTCTCTCTCTCTCTCTCTCTCTCTCGCGCGCGTTTCAACCTCCCCCCCTTGCCCCCCTCCTTATCCCTCACCACGCCAAGTTGTCCCCGTCCCCCTGTCCCCCTCCGCAACGCAACTACCATCACGACGGATTCGCCGTCTGCTACCGTCTCTCCGTCCATCCCTCGTTCCCCATCGTCGCCCCTGTCTCGCCCTCGAGACGACTACCGGAGCTCCTCTCTCGTCATTAGGCCAACGGAGATTTTATTAAACTGCTCCACCGCTCGCGCGCATAGGAGGCATATTTCGTTCTCCCGTATCCCCCTCTCCCCACCGCCCTTCCCGTATCCCCCTCCCCCTCACCCTTTCCCTCTCGCCGACAACCTGGCCCCTCGCGTAGTTATTACATGCAAAGTGAAAAAGTTGCCCATAGGGCTGACCATTATTCCGTTCGTTGCTCCGCTCGCGCCTAGCCTCCGCATGTGCGTGCGCGCGGCACTTACGCGCGCTTCCGAGAGATCGTTTCTTATTTTCTTTCTCTCTTTTTGACTTGTCTCTCTCTCTCTCTCTCTCTCTCTCTCTCTCTCTCTTTTTCTCTCTCGGGGCCTGCTTCGTACGTCGCGTGTTACAAATTAAGTTGCATAAATTCACGCGCACCCAGATATTGCAGCGATTCTCCGCGAGGACTAATTTCCTGTCAGTCTACGTATATGGAAACGCGATATCCGGCCGTTTTTGTTTTGCTCAAGTGCCTTTGCGAATGAATCTACCCTACGCTCTACATCATCGCCGATCGAATTCCATAATATCTCGAGTGAAGAGATCTCCCCGTTTTGCCTCTCGCGTCGTAGCGATATGTTGTTTACTTAAACACAGTCGGCGTGCCGTCATATAATCGTTTGAATATGACAATTAATCACTTTTATCATTTATTGGAACAAAAATAAAAATGTTTATTCTGAGAGAAAAATGTCTAGAGATCGTGCATAAAGTCATCTTCTTTTCATCAATTCATATTCTCCTACACATTTTGAAAATACTGATTATGCGATTACACAATTAAAATGTCGACGCTATTTTTGAAGGTACAATTTATTTAAATTTGTTTCTTAATTTTGAAACATATATTGCAAAAAATAGTGAAGAACACTTACCGTAGTAAATTTCCGTCTTTCTTTTTTTTTCGCAGGACCCGAACACGGATAATCGATCGTTTCGCGAATTGTTCCGCACCGCACACAAGAGGCCGGCGTGTTCCACTTTAATCGCAGCCTCATCCGCGAGGAACGTGAGATTCGTCTTACGCCTATTGCGCAAATAGGCCAACTGAAAACGCATTGACACCGCAAGTCACCGGGCATGAGAGAAAGAAAGAGAGAGGGATCGCCGGAGAGGTGGCGGAAGAAGAGAATGAGCCCGGTGCTGCTGAATGGCGCCCTACCTGGTCCCCAAAGTCATAAATCATTCCCCCGCGATACTACCCCTCGGCGTTTTCCTGCACCATAACATCGCTGATCGGCGAACGGTCAACATCACCTGGAGCGCGTACCACGAAGAGGAATCCTATCCGCTCTCTCTCTCTCTCTCTCTTTCTCTCTCTCGCGAGAAGAAATCTCGGAATTGCAAGCTCCGGTTTAAGAAGAACCAGGTATATATACGCAAAGTACTTTTACTCTCGAACGTGATTTCCTTTCGTCCTTCCTAAAAAGTTCCAAGAGACTGTTTTCAATTCGATACTATTAATTTTAAAATAATATTGTATTACATTGTGGATTGCAAATAGATTATAAAGTGTTATCGTTTGATCTAATAATTAGTAAAATATTCTCTTCTTTAGTAGCATTCAATTAATTAAGTAATTAATTAATTAGCACTTTCTCATGATAATGCACAAATTACTTTCTCCAATTCGTCGATAAGTGAAAAAGGTGAGAAATCAAATCGCGCATCTCGCAACGATAAAATGTAAAATTAATAGTCGACGGGCTTTTTATCGTATGGCCCCGGCAACTCTCCATGGTGGGAGGCCATAAATTTCAGCGGCACAGATTCAAAATGATCGCCTTTATTGCACGCAAGCTGAGTTAGTTTCGCTTTGACCTGCCTCCTGTACAGTCACACTGTCGGCGTATGTCGCGATCTTGTTTTCTTCTCTTTCTCCCGTTTTACTCCAGAACAATTAATTGCATGATCACGTGTTGCTTCCACGCGCGTACAACTCGGCCATATTGAATTACCGACGTCAGAGCATTATCGTGTAATCAATCGTGTAATCGTGTATTTGTGATGGAAAGGTGATAGTGTATACTTGACGCTGACATATATGTATATCTAAAAATGTGTTGTGATAAAAAATATATGTGGCATATGTAAAATGCGTACAAAAGTTGGAATATTTATTATTTTAAAATAACTTGTTTATCGCGAAAATAAAAAGTGATTATATAAACGTCTCTCCAGATTAAATTGGATGAGCATTTTAAAAATAACAATAAAAAATAATAGTAATCCGTATTATTGTCTAATTTTAATTTTAATAAATTTTAATTACTACTCAAGATTATAACGTAAATGATGTGTGTAATTTGCAGAAGTAAAATATTTATAAATTGTGTTAAAAGTGAATGAGTCGGAGAGAGTGCGAACAGATCTTTCTAAGTTTAACTGCAATGGATTTTCATTTTTCAGAGAGAAAATCTGAAAGTATTTTGATATGATTGATGCCATCTGTTGGTGATATTTCAGTATCAGTAGGGATGCAAAAGATGACGCCGCTGTAGCAATTCGTTGTGTTTCTTTCCTTTGTAGCAGAATTTTCTCGGGATATAGTCATCTAAAATAACAATTTGTTAATATCATATTGCATAACAAACTTAAAATTTTCTAAATAAAATTAAGTAATTCAATAAGTAAGATTAGGATCACAGATCAAAATATTTTTATCACGCAGTTTTTAAAAGATAAATAATTTTTTATATGTTTTAATTATTTAATAATTATTCGCTTATGAAAACAAAATTTGATATAATTTTTTATAATATTTATCGTTACTTGTTTCTAGAATTTATGAAGAAAGGTTTTAAATAAAAATCTATTTTAAATTTCTCTACGCGTTGTTAAAAATATATTATTAAATATATATTTTTATATTCCACAACATAAATATATATATCTTAATATTTTTTATAGTTTTAAAATGGTGATTTTTTTTAACAAGGACTTTTATCAGATCAGTTTAACATACAGTGCTGAGAGATACACATCTAACACAGTTCATTAATAATGTTCTTCTTGGAATGAAGGTGTGCCTCTGCTGCCACTCTTTACGGACATAATGATTGTTTCGTCACGACTCTGCCATTCACAAAGCAACATTATCTTGTTGCATTCCAAGAACTTCTAGATCCTTTTAAAGAAATTGAAAATGCTATGACAAAATATATTACTTAATATTACTTAAAATTACCTAATTTTGTTAAATAAATAAACCACTGCGCAATATTATTATCTATACAAATAATTGTAGTTACAAAAAATACAATTATCTTGATAATTATATATTTTTAACATGTTCTCTTTATAATCCATAAAATTATTTAATTTTTGATTCGACATATTAGCCGTGTAGCCTCTCTGATATTGCGAGATTACGTGTATGTTTATACACAAACAATTTTTATTTATTAGATTGCAATCTAAAATGTATGTTAGAGATATTTTGAATTTAAAAAAATATTTTTCTTTAGATTCAAACATTTAACGATAAAAATTAAATCTATACATATACATGAGTTGCATGTTCCTGGTATGGTTCCTTTTATTCTTGGCACGATCTAAAATGACGTCAATTATGCAAGAAATATCGCGTCCTTTTGACTTTAGTTTTTTTGTTATGACTTGGAATAGAATGCAACTGACAAATACAAATTGAAAATTGGGAAATTATAAAGAAGATAAATTGTATGAAAAATAATTAATCAATTAATTCGTAAATAACAATAATGAGATTACTAAGATATTTAATTTCGAGAAATTATATATTAATATTATATGCCTTATAAATATTTTTACACGCATGTTTACACATGATAAAAGTTATTTTATGGCGAATGATTGCTATAATTTTTCAAATATGCAATGATAAGGAGTGAAGAAAAATCAATCTATGTAGAATTTAAAAGAGATACCTTAACTTTAATTTGCCATACGTGGATGATATTTGTTTCTCTCATCTCTACGCGAGGGAAAACGTTTTATGCACGGCGCTCCAAATACTGCAGCCATTTTATATAGATTGCAATGTATTGATCGTCTCCACCAACTGCCGACATTGTACGTAGTATCAGAATGACAGGCTGGCAGATGGAATCGCAACTTCCTCTTTCCTCGCCACCACCTGCCATCACGATCCAACCCCCTTCAATGCTTTGGACTGCCTGCCAACCCCTCGTCTCCGCCTATGCTTATATATATGAGTAGGTAGCTCCACAAGTCGCGAATATACATACATATATACATACATACATACGTACACATATATATATATATATATATATATATATATATATATATATATATTTGCGATTTGTTGAACTATACCTCCATTTTCCTCCCTCCTTTCTAAAAATATATCTTTGTAATTAAAACGGCGCAAACATATGTTAATATGAATTGCATTTATGATGGGCATTTAAATTGAAAAACATTGAATTACTGAAAATTTCAAAATTTCTTTGACACATACAAAAATTATTATAAATCTTTCTTTTTCGACAGATACATATGTATATGAAATAATTTCCGTTAAAATATAGAATATGATATACAACTGTCATGTAACACTTTATATTGTTACATTTAATCTTTTGCGGCTTCTTATTACGATGACGGGCGTATGACACGGTCCTGTTCTCTCTCTAAAAATCTCTTTCTTGTGGGAGACACGCGATAGATTACCTCGGTAAAGCCGCGATAACGTGTTCACGTTCGCATCCGCTTCACTTTGACAAATGATCGTCTCTTGCGGAATCCCTAGCGTCTCCTAAACTACGTTATTTTATAGTTCAATATTGTTGTTTGCAGAAAACAAATTTTTACTCATTAAAAAACTCAAGAATTCGAAGAAACGCTTTCAATCAAAGTCGATATATTGCCTAACCGATAGATATTTTATATATTTCTAATTTCATTTTTTTTTGTCATTAGGTATATTGTTATGAAAAGTAACGCAAAATGGATCTCGGGACGAAAAATCAGTAAGAGGATGAAAGAATGAAAAAAAATGACAAACGCAGAAAAAAATAAGAGAGCAAAGCAGAGCGTTTCTTGCTACACCAAATATAAGATAGGGTGGTCTTCATCCGCAAAAGTGCCCCACGGGAGCTGCGTCAACGTCCGTACAGAAGAAGCTGAGCCCTCCTTCGTTTCCCGACCCACGCTCTTTCAAGTTACGTGAAACCTCTTCACGGATCTTCACGAATGGACAGGATCACAACGGCAATGAGTTCTCTCGGCGGACGTCACTCAGATTCCGACCTTCTCCCATTCTTCTTTCCCGTTATGATTTATGGTTTCATTAATGCAACATACAACGCGCTTTCTTGGCTGCGGGAAGAGAAAATGTTGATTAACCGTTTTATGTCTCGTACTAAAACAAATACAAGACGATTATATTGAACTGCTATTCATTTTCAGCAAGTTGCAAACAATTAAATAGATTTTCTTATGGATTTTCTAAACTTTCTTGTAACTTCACTTTACTTTTAATGGATAAAAGATTAGTTTGAAAGCTGCCGAAACGCGAATACCTTGCCACGTGGCTGCATTGTGGCAAGTAAAGCATATCACGAGTCTTGAGAAAGTTTTGATAGCGATCTATGACGGCAGGTTATTGCTGGGATATTAAAAAAAAAACAACAATTTTTTATTTTCTTATAACTAATTTTTTTTTTAATAAATTGCAAAAAACTAAATTAATTAGTTAAATTATTATAGCAATTATGCAATAATATTTTTAAACATGTTTTATAAATATAATATTTTTGTTAATTGTTAACCTAATTTAACTATATAATTAAAAATCTAATTTTTATATTATTAATAATTATATTACTATTAAATTATTATTATTTTAAAATAATATTTTTGATATAAAATCTCTTTCTTTCTTTTATTATTTTTTAAATATTATTTTATTAGCGCGCTTAGCGCAATATTTTTATCGATGTAGTTCAACTTAACTGCAGCGGAGGTATTTTTTAAACATAGGAACACAAAAGAGGAATCTAAATTCTATAGTGGGCGGTGTTGCAATTCCTTGTTGGAGTCCCTAACCCGCCCAACTAGCTTCAGATTCATCTCAATAACATTAGCTTAATCGTTTAAGCTTTTAATTACGCTGGCTTATATCTACCGTGCAGAAAATGCACGCAATTCCCTGGACTCTTTAACTATATTAGAAATTCTGAAAACAAGAAATATTCGAACACATATAGGCTCGTTGTTATCTCTCTCTAAATACGAAAGTAGATTAATGCTCAATCTTTTCGAAAATCAAGAATTAAATTGAATTAAATTGTTTAACAATTTATTATTGCAATTAAATTTTTAACAGTTTATTAATGCAATTAAAAATATCAATGACCTGTCCGCGCTGTCAAATCGATCACGTAACGGTCAATCAAATCGCGTAGAGCAATTCATACAGAATAAAGCGCTGTCGATTCTTTTATGGCACACAATTCCGTTTTCAGATTCAAATTTGTCGCGAGGCACGAATGCGGAGATCGGCTGTTGTGCCCAAGTACAGAAAAGGAAATCGACTGGCTATCGGATTATTATTCCAAGCATGCCGCTCGGACGTTCATTCCTTCTGGACACATTCCACGATACGATAGGTGATGCCAGTCGAAGACGACGCTTCTTTCCGAACGTGCAAGTGCGACACGAATGGGACACGTTTGCGAAACAATAAATCTCGCACGAGGTACTTGCTTTTCTTTTTAACAGCGCGTTATCTCTTAATACTCGCGATTTCCAGATGATCATTTGCGTTATCATTTGCGACTCTAATCAAATCGATTTAAAAATTTGCGTGTTATACGTCGGGCAATTTTTATTCGATATTTTTATATCAAAATATATATTTTATATATATTATTATATGGTTTTTGATAAAGATGTGAGTATTTGTTGTAAATATTTTTTAATAACATAATTTTTTGTTGGCGCGGTATCTTAAAAAGAATTGCTAGTTTTATGCATAATACGTTGCTTCTCTTTTGTTGGACTAAGCGGTATTTTACGGCAATGACCTTTAGTGAATTAATCAATAAATACGTAGCTACTGCGTGAACTACATTACGGTTTGTCTGTAAACGGCGTCTGGAAACGCAGACGCGTAGCCAAATATATTTTCGGTTATTCAGCTTATATTATTATGGCAAAAAGAGAGATGTGTAATGAGAAAATTGATCAAGATTATATCTTTTCCAATTGATTTTTGCAATTTCATATGTGGAATAAATTGCCATGACAGACACTGAAAGGTATTAATAATCGTTATTAATTGACCATACATAAATTATATATGTCATAATTATAGACATTTATTCTAATAATTAATCTCTGTTCAGGTATCTAGTCACTTTTCGCACGAAGTGCAAGCTGATTGGTTTGATGAAGACCTGCTCAAAGTTCCGGAATGATCAGGAGACAGAGATCCTCACGTTGTTGTCAGGACTTCATCCACCCCGCAACTTTACCCGATGATGAGACGTAAGCAAACTTTAGGAAGACATATTGCGTGTGAGTAGAGAATGACAGGTGGAAAGGTAGTTGAGTGGTATATGACGTGCGGCTGATGTTATGGAGAGACGGATAGTCTGGTTGCTATTTACATCGAATTAGTTTTCCCTTATTGAACTCTCATTCTGTTGCATATTGATGTAACAATAATAATCACTTGTTTTACTTCTTCGTCTGCGTGTGCTTCTAATTTTTTTTTTTATAAAAATAATATATAATATTTTAGGGAAAATATAAAAATATGTGTCAAATATTTTTCTCCACAATTTCAAGAATTATTTCTTAAATTTTATCTTATCTGTGCGAATGGTTTTCTTTATTCGTAGCAGTACACATTACCCTCCGTTTAACATTTATTGTTCATCTATACCTCATTATTTTTATTCGCCCTTTAGCTAGCGATATTATTGGTGAAAAAAAAAAGTATAGCATCTCGTCGCTATATCTACTCGATTTTTTTTTTCATCTTATCATGCTTCGACTTCTCTACCGTTTAAAACGTCCCCTCGCGCAAGAGCCCCCGTATCCTTTCTCTCCTCCTATACTTAACTTTTTCTATCTGTTCTACATATATACACACACGGAGGGCTAACTCCTCCGTCTCATTCCGTCTCTAAGCGTCGACAGAGGCACGCTCTACGGCACAATCCTCACCCTCCGCCGTAGACACGTTCTCTCTCCGCTCTGTTCGTTTCCCTCTGGTGTCAGCCTCCGCAGCTTCAGGAGCAGAGAGACGATCAATACGTCGCTCTAGAACGGAGAAGGAACGGAAGCTACGTCATTGGGAGACTTTGGCGTTCGCGGGGAGCGGAAAGGGGATCCCGCGAGGTAAAGGGACCTTTTCCAGGCGATTCCTCGAGAAGTAGAGGAGAGGAGACCATGCCTGGCTCAGACCAGATATGCCCAGCTATGAGCGCGAAAAGATGATGAGACGAAGGGTGGCCCTTGGGTCTTGGCGTCTCTCTTTCTCTAGCGGCTCGGTTGACAGGGACCTCTCGGCCGAGACTGCACGACTCGAGCCGAGCATCAACGAGCGCAGGGACGGCTGTGCGATTCGGTCCCATCCAACGTTGATAAACTTATCAAAAGTTCCCGTGTGACTCTTGTCACCTCCGCTTCGCGAGCTGATGTATATCTGAAAAATTTTTAATGCTTGTCAGTTGGTACGTAATCCGGTCAAATCAATGTCTCTATCATCACATTCATGCATTATTTTCGCAAGAATTCAATACATAATATATATTATATTTCGTAAATAAATAAAAATAAAATTTTTTAAAGATCTGAATATTCTAAGAGAGATCTAGATCTTATCTTTGTGAAAGAACGGTGCTAATAATTAAATTCAAAGATATAATTATATTGTAAAGGCGTGACAAATGTGTCGTGTCTACTCGCGTATATCCGCACGTAAAATTATCTTTTTCCAGTCCGTCGATAATCCTTGACATTTCCAAGATTTATGCAAGTTTTACTATTGGAGAATATCTCCTGTGATATAGAAAGGCTTTATCGATTCGGCTTGCGAGCGACGGATCGTTGCACATAAATTTTCAACTATTTTCGGTACATTTGTTTTGGCACTTTCGCGGATATACTGACGTGCAAATATGACATCGAATTTTTCATGAGATGGCAATAATTAATGAATCAACTAATTTGTAGCAATCTTTCATTTTGTTGGCTTTATCAGATAGCTTATAATATTGGGGGAAAATTTAATTTTTCAGCCATAAATTTAATTAATATAATAAAATATATTATTTATAATTTTCTCTCTCTCTTTCAAATAAAAATAATAAATTTTCCCGTAACATATTTAACAGAAATGTATATTTTATTTGACTAAAGTATTTTTTATTTGTTCGCGATTCAGATTTTTTTTAAACATCATCTTTTCTAAAAAAAAAAAACTTTTTCTGTAATTTATTTTTCTCACAATAACAAAGCAAATTTAAATTGCAATCCAACAAGCTTAATACAAGCTTAATGCAGGCAAGGAGGAGAGTTATATGAAGAAAAATATGCGACTGTAATAAAATCCAATTACGAAGACAAATCGACAAACGATATCAATACTTGCATTATTGGCGGTGACAGATGGACGGTAAAATCGATTAGGATAAACGGTCGCACGGCACTCGCCGTCTAATAGAAATTGAAATCGCGAAATGTATCGAGATGTTGCGGAGGCACCATCTCCGAGAGTCTACGGCCCTGTGCTGTGGCATCCCCCGTGCCGGAGTGAGGGTGCGCGCGGTCCAATCATCGCAGAATCCAGAGAAAGCCCCTGGCTTCACCCGGGCAGCCGTGGGAGAGACGCCCCGCAACTCGAGGATTCGCTTGTCGCCGAATATCTTGTCGAGTCGTAAAGGACAGTCGGCGGTACAGCGTTTGGTTAGAGGGGCGTTGGCCTGTTCTCTTTCGCTGCCCTTGTGTTTTGGCCCCCCGAAAATCTTAGAAGGGAAAAAAAAAAAACAAAATCCGAGTTCCGGTCAGACTTCTCGTCATCCTGACTGAACTTGACGCTAGCACGCGGGACTCTAGTGACAAATCCACAAATCGACCTCGGGGCGACCTCGAGGATAGAGAGCCAGGCGTGAAATAATAATGCTAAACCGCGGGGAATCCTCAGTGTCTTGCGAGGGATTCAAGTGTCTTTCTCTTCACGAATTTCTACAGTTTGTTGTAATGATAATTATGTCTGTACGGCGAGACACTCTTCGCCAAGGGCGAGCGTGTTAATGTGTGCCAAATGTGCATGGATGTGAATTCGTTTGCTCATGAAAATATGTTCTGCATCATTTTTCAATGCCGATGTATCGATATATGATTTAATGGATTGCGTTGGTTCAATATTACGACTCATCAAAGACATTATTTGCGCATGAATATCTCGGAAAATTATTTTAGCATGATCGTTTTTAATCTAAACTTTTTTCATTCCCTATCTATAAGATGTATACAGATTGTATACAAATATTGCATATAAAACCACGTGTATATGTATATATACATTTACTTTACAGTATATACATATTCTATTCATCTTCTATTTGTATAATTCAAGCATGATTTCTAATGGCATGTTTAATAATTTTTGCATTTTTAATGATGTATTTTCTCTCCAATATGTCATGCAATTACAATCGTTTAGAATGATGGTTTTAGCTATAATGACAAGCGATTAGTAGCTCTGTTGCATTTACATATGTTCGTTATGACGCATATTTGTATTTTGCACAATTATGATATTAATAGAGAAAAATTTTCATAACGATAAGAGCAGTTATCAATTAATAAAATCGCATAGTCTCTTATATATTGATTATAAAATTAATATACTTGAATTCCTTTTATACAAATTCCTTTTATATAAATTACATTCTCGATTTTTTTCGCTTTTAGAACCATACATGCATATTCCAATGGATCTTGGAGAGCACATATCAATATATCAATATACATGAAGTAACAATCTCACGAAGTTACTATACATTAACACACTGAAAAAAAAATGTAAGTATTATTCGACATTTTTATCTGTATTATTCAAAGAGGATATCTCCGGTATTGGCCCTCAAAATATTTTATGTAAACATGAAATACACATCAAAACGCGATGACATGTGAGTGCTCTAAATATAAATATCAATAAAAATATTCAACATTTATGTCACATTATCAGCAATTATAATATAGTGTTTTATCCAAAAAAATTTGAAGAATTTCGGCGACACTCCGTTCGATGCAAGCGGCGAATAGAGGAGAATCGCAGCGCGCAGGCGCGATACAATGTGCTTCAAATCAAGAATTAAAATCGCAGAAAGGTAATCTCGTCAGGTAGGCGCTATTATAATTCACGACTTCCTTTAACCGTACTCCGGATATGCATGCCGGGTCACGTCCTGTATCTCTCAAGCGGAGGTTTCCCGGCGTCACGTACGGCGGCGCGGCCAGAGCTTGACTCCTAATCTGCCGTGGCTTTAAATGGTCATGTCCATTATTCGCGATTGAAATCCCCCACTCTCTTCACAATTGATTTAAAATTCTTTTACCCCTCTTTCATCCCTCGTGCTAAATACTTTCTCTATCGTAGAGGAAAACGATATCTCTTAATATCAGATGTTTAATTTGTTGAATCGTCTTGCGCAAGATTATTTTTTTTTTTATATTTTAATTATTATATTAATTTCCGAAAATTACGAGGCAAGAAATATTTGTTAGGCGCATGAATAAAAAGGTGCAAAAGGTTTTAATTATAATTATGATTGTTGCGTTAAGATATTAAAAGCAGCGTATTAAATGAAAAAATTTTGTTACAGATTGCGATCAAGTGGAAACAACAAGAAGGGGTTGCAAAGAATAGGCACATTCGTGATCTACCCTGTAGATCCGGGCTTTTGTAGAATGTAAATATCAGAAGCTCGACTCTACAGGTATCTTACGGATGACATGCCACGCGACTCTAAATTGCAATGAATGATACTGTATTAGTTTAGATAGTGCGTAAATAATAAGCATCCGACAATCTCTGCACATTAATTTAAATATTTGTTTTACTAAAATGTCAATAGTTGTAAGCGCAAAGTGAAAATAATTTTATTCTAAATATATATAGAATTTTATTTATTGTGTATATTACTTATTGTATTTTATTGGAGTTTATGATTTTTTTTATTGTTACAAATAATATAATAATATGTAACTAAATAAAATACATAAAAATAACAGATTAAAATTAATTAACACATAATTTATACATTGTATCAATGTTAAAATGTGAATATAATGTTAATTGATTCTTAAGTACTTTACTTAATTTTAGGATATTTTAATTAGCATGTATAAAAAGAAAAATGTAATAATACTGATGAGCATTTTATTATGTATGGAATTTCTTAGCTAATGTATAAAAGCACTTGCTGCTTATATTATAAAAAAAATTATTATATAATAAGTATACTAAATGTATCTTATTTACTCATTATATTATCAATATTAAAGTTTTCCCGTTGCGACTCATCATAATCTCTATTTTAATTTACATTTGAAAAACTCACGAGAGAAAGATATAAATAAAAAAATCTTCAGATACTAACAATAAAATAAAAATAGATTTGTAAACAAGAAAAGTTAATAAATTTAATTTTGTTAAGTGTAACGTAATAGATTTTTTCTTTCTCTGTAAAAATTATAGTTTGTCTTTGATAGCAGAAAGAAGTCTCTTCCGAAAATGTTCCGACGTTTATCGTGATAGGCGCTTATCAAACTCTGTTCGGTACCGCCATCTGCAGCTGTCCTGAAGTTACATAGAATTATGTAGCCCATATCTCTGTTACTGCCGTTAAAATCACTGTACTGCATTTACAAATAATGAATCGGAAATGGGCATATGTAAACTTATTTATATATTTTATTAGCTAATTTTTTTTTTAATTTTAGCATACATCACAAGCATTAATATTATTTTTGGAATATTTTTAAGCATATTTGCTCGTATAAAAATAATTCCCAACGATGAGAGAAAATAGTCTTTAATAAAGTCAATTTTTCTTAAAATAATCTCAGAAACTAAAATAATTCTTTTTTGAATTTATTTTTGTATTATAATTTAATCATTTTTATTAAATATTGTACAATAAAAAATATACTATGTATATATCGAGATTGTGTCAAACATTTGATTGAGCTTATTCTTGATCCATAATTTACGAATGTATTAAAAACAAAGTGAAATAAATTAAAAACAGAGTGATTTTACCGGCACTATCTAAAATGGATGCAGATGGCGATACATAAACATCCCGCGAAAAACGACGAGTTAGCGTTCTTATCTTTGCTATTGAATATAGAATCTGTAAGATAAACTATTTTAATTCTTAACAAATTAAGCTACAACAAATCGTACAACATAAAGCTAGAAATATTAATTGATTATGTATTTTTTACATATATTTTAGACACAAGGAAAATATAAGAAAATGCATGAGATATTTCGTATTCTTCGCTTCTTGATATCGCTTGTTCGTGGCACTAGATGTCACTAAAGATTACTAAAGTGCCTGAAGAAAATGCAGGAGAAATGTGTCGATATACATATAAGCCATTATCAAGAGAAATCTAAGAAAACTATATTTTCTATGTAGCTTTCGAGGTATTAAAATCACATTACTTTGAAATAAATGCAATCAAAATTAGTGTTCTTTTACGATCATTTTCTTTCATAAAAAAATTTTTTAAAAATGAAAAATTGCTTAAAGTTATGCAAATATATCAAGATAAATCATCAAAGCAAAATTAATATTAATGTAGGTGTAAAAAAATTTATAATTTTTGAATTTTAATGTATATATTATTATAAGATAATTATTTCTAAGTTAATTTGTATGATTGTGATGTTAGTACTTATTTTTTTATTTACATAATCACAAAAATGATATTTGTAATATTTTTATCAAGTTTGATATCGCTCATTATGAACAAAATTAACAAATTTATCTCAATGGATATTTAGTACATAAATATTTAACTTCTTCCATATCCGTGTAATAAGATTCCACAATCTTATATATATTAATTCATAATCTTATATATATTAATTTTACAATTAAATATTGAAAAGTTAATTATACTTATTAAATTAATAAATTTACATAATGCATTTGTTTTTCAACACGATATATCTCCTTTCGAAAATACTTTCTTAGTAAAATTGCATTTCTTTTTCATATTCATTTATTTCGCGCAAAGATGTAATTTTTAGGGCTCTAACTATTATACAGATCCTCACATTTGCTCGAATTCTGAAAAAAAGAGCATGCAATAGCGCGTGTGTAGATAAAAAGGCTAACCAGATCTCGAGGTATGGGAAGCACGATGTTTGATGGTGTGATAGCATGGTGGTACCTGGGGCGACGTGGTATTATATTATTGATCGTTCCACGAGCTCTGTCCCCATCAGCTGTCGTAATATCCGGCGTTCTCCTGGTACTACCGGGTTGCATGCTAACATAGTTGTCTAAAAAAAAATCATTCACGCTGAATTGCATTATAAATATATGGTACTTTGCCCAATCTATGTATCAAATCCAAATTTGCTGCAAAATCTCTTGAGGTCTAGTAAAAAATTACTAGGTAGCTGCTGTAGTTGATAGAGATCGATGAATAGAAAATTATTATGCCTCTCAATGACGCATTAGTGGGTTAACGTGACTTCGCCATTATAAGCTGTCAACATATTCTGGAAGTAATCCGTGATAATCATTTATTTTAGATCTTGAGAGTGGAGTAAGGGGATCGATAAAGAGGAGGAGATCGAAGAGGAGAAAGAGACAAAAAGAAGGAAAAGAAAAAGAGAAAGGAAGGAAGGAAAAAGGGAAAAGAGGTAAAAAAGAAAGAGGAAGCGATAAAGAGTCAAAAAAAAAAAAAATGTGAGTAGAATGCAGAAAAAGGAAAAGAAGGGAGAAAGGGGAGAGAAAGAGAGAGGGTATAAACCTACCCTTCTTGGACACTTCAAAGTGCCTCTTCCAGTATTCCCAGCTATGCTCTACTTCTCATCTCCTTCCGGTTGGTCTACCATTCTGAAGGTATAATATCCTGCTATCCTGAAACCTTAACGTGGCTTGAACTCTTGTGTTGTCGTCCTTCAGTCTCTCTCAGTGCTCTCTCCTCTCTCTCTCCCATTCTTTCTCTCTCTCTCTCTATCCTCTCTCTCTCTCTCTCTCTCTCTCTCTCTCTCTCTCTCTCTCTTGACATCTCTGCATTTCTCTTTGGGATCTCGGCTCAAGTCTTCAACGTGTTACTAATACCACGAGGATTAATGTTATGCGTCGCGTAGCTTACTGTAACTATTAATTTAATTAGGAGAACAATACCTTATACACTGATACCGCTATTAGATAGAAATGTGTTTTTGAATTCTTAGAATTAAGATGATTTTATTTCAATGAAAAGTAAATTTGATTAAAGCGGTGTCTTATAAGAAGAAATGGAAAACATAGTTTCGAATCAAATGTGTATTTAAACTCTTTATCTGTTGAACCGTTTCTCACATCTCTTATATAAAATACTTGAATTATAATTTTATTAAATTTAAATAATAATTTTATTATAACAGAATATCTATAATTATTTCGTATAAAATATAGATTTTAAGCACATTTTTATCAGAACAAGTTTTTATATTTGCGTGCATTAATCACAGTCTAAATAATATTAAAATAAATAAAATAATCTTCAATATATGCAGAGATTTTATCCAGAAGTAAAAGTAACATAAAACTTTTACTTATGAAATAATTACATAATTTACAAAATTAAAATATTAACATCGGGATTGGTGCGAACGATGTGAAAGAGCGAGTTAAGCTGCTTTCACCCCGCGTTTTAAATGGATCTTTAGCCCAAAATCAGTATAATTAAAGATTACTATGGCTCGCGATAACATCCAACCGTAGCTCACTGCTTTGACTGACGATCTTTCAGACGGCGCCGCAGGAGCACGCTATTCGCAAGCGCCGAGTGATATTTATCTCCGAGTAATTAGAAGTTGGGCCGTGTGTGTGTGTGTGTGGAATCACGCATGCTCATCCTTCACCGTGGCAAACGCCCTGGTGTTCCATGCATAATGCCGAAAGTAATGATTATTTAGTTTCAGCCTATTATCCGTATATCGAGAGCTCGTATCTGCGAGAGGATCGACATTTTTTTTTCTTGCATTATGTAAAGCAGCGTGTCCGACATTGTAAATGGAAATTATCGTAAGACAGTTTACAAGATTTCAGCAAAAAACTTCTTTGTGCCCATACAGTTTTTTATTTTTATTTCAATATATTTTCAAGATATTTTCTTTCAAAATAACATGCGTCGCATACATAAATTTAAATGGAATAAATCTCAAATGTAATACTTCTCTTGATAAATTATGTTATTATAGTTGGTAGTTACAGTTGTCGAGAAAATGGCAGTGAGAGAGAGAGAGAGAGAGAGAGAGAGAGAGAGAGAGAGAGAGAGAGAGAGAGAGAGAGAGAAAGGGTGGCACATTTTCTACGAAGAACTAAAGAAAAGGAGTGCCCTCCATTAACTTTCACGTCCCGTTACGGCAATTTGCAAAGTACCTGCACGTGCAAATAAATCTTTCTGCAACGGGAGCACGAAGGCATGCCAGTGACTTATTTATGACCCGTCTACTGTCGGGCAAGAGGGTAAAGGGTTAAGAGCGAAACAATGCCTAGACCGACAGTGTTTTGATACGGTCGAAACGGGAATCGAAAATCGTAATTTTAAATGTCTTTCAAATTTCTCTTTTCAAATTTCCTTCATATTGCACGATATGCTAAAGATTGGAAAGACTGTATCTAAATGTCGATATAAAAGTGTAGTTTTTTCGTTCTCACGTATGTGATGAGATAAAATGCTCATGCAATTTTATTCGATAATACTCGAGTTAATTAACAAATATAATTATGACAAATTTTTAGATACATAAGACACTTCTATTTCAGCACTCTAAGCTATTACATTGGTCTAAGGTAATCTAAATCTCTTTTAAAATGATCGTTTTATCGCGGATGCGTAGTTGGTTGATCGCGTGTAACGACAGTCTTCGAACACGTAGCAATAATCTCGGTATCATCCGGCGTTCACGCGTGCGCGATAATGTCTCGCGCAATATTATTCACGCGGACGCTTCTTGCGGGCGACGATAATGGTAATCGTCCTGTCTCCGTGTCGTCCACGGAGGCTGGCTGCTCTCGGTCTTCAGCGTGATCAGAAGAGCGGGAGCATCCTGGCCCTCCCCTTAGTAGCCCCCATACCACTGCCGTATACCCTTAGTAAGGTACCCCTGGCGGCGTGGTGCTAGCCATGACACGAGAACGTGATTAATGATCACTACGAAGAGCCATGCAGCGCACCACTCTTCTTTCATCTCTCTCTTTCTCTCTCTCTCTCTCCCTCGTCTTTCCCCTTAGTCGTTTCTACCTCGCTGTTTCCCCATATCTATCTCCCTCTCTTCTTTTCTCTTCTTTTCCGCCTCTTTCTTCGCGACCGTCTCACTCTCCTGCTCTTCTCTCTTTCAGCAACCCCCGGTGATGCCGGCGGCATTGCTGCCGTTCCTGCTGCAACCGCCCGAACACAATACTCGCGTCTGCGATTGGACTCTTGTTGGTAACTTTCTTCTTCCTTTCTTCTTTCACCGGCGAGAGAGCCGCGCGCGCTGCTGATTATTCGACGCTGGGTTTCACGTGTGTGTGTGTGTGCGTGTATATATATATATGTGTTAAGGCCTAACCCAGTTTCAGTTCTTCTAAAAGTTTTCGAGGTAATATAGGCTACGGCTAGAACGACCTACCGAGAAAAATCAATTGGCTTTCCGTTAATGTTCAAAGAAAAAGACTAATAATGGTCACAAATTTTTTACAAAGAGTAACACGTGTCAGTCCGTCGCTTATATGTAAAATATAAAATGTCAAAGTTAAAATACTCGTTTAGTTTCCGAAGAACAATTAATTTTTGTACCATTATTATAGAAATTTTGAGTTAAAGATATATATATATATATATAAAATATAATATATAGAAAAGAAAATTTTTTTCATTGCAATAACATTTGCGTCAAACATATATATATATATGTTTGACGCAAATGTTATTGCAATGAAAAAAATTGTCTTTATTCTAAAGACTCGGATTGATTCTCGTCTCTATGCGTTCGCGGATTGCACGAGATGAAGATGTTCGCGAAGGAATTTTGCAGGAAAATGAGAATATCGTAAGAGTCGACAAAGAAATCAGTCAATCTCCGATCTAGTCTAGGATGACTTTGAATCTGTCGATGTACTTCCTGCCAATCCCAAACACATCTTTATTTTATAATAGAAGGATTCACATAAACACATACATACACACATGTTTTCTATCCAACTCTAACGTGATTAATAATATCGTAATAAAAATGCGTTGTATAAAAATAAGATTTTATCGAAATGCAGTAGAACATCTCCATGTTTGATAAATACCTCTCCGTCGTTATTAATAGTAAATGGTAGTATTATTTACTGATATCTTTTTTCATATTTGACGAACTAGCGTGACTGTTTCCCTTTCTGATATCTGTGCATTTGCTATATAAATCTCTTGACTAATGACTGTGATAAAGTTCCTTGATGGCAAGTTAAAAGTGACAAGCGCAAAAGTTTGTTTTCTAATTAATTCACCGTACAATATATAATTGTCGTGTAAATATATTTATATCAAAATTCTTAAATAATTATATCTTACAAAAATTAATAGAAGAAGCTTGTTCTGCAAATATTAGAAAAAATTGTTCTGCAAAAGAGAGAGAGAGAAAGAGAGAGGAAACAAAATTAATTAAAAACTTTTTTTTAAAAAGGAAAATAAGATATTGTTTTGATACAAGCAATATCTTGATTATTGAAGTCGTTTTCCCGTATAATTTCAGAATTACGATCTTCTTCATTTACGCAGAAATCAATCGACGCGTCGATTGCGCGATCGTGCGAATCGGGTTGCAAGACCAGCCGATAATAGTATCCAATTGCCATATTCCGATAGGGCATCGTCCTGATATTAACCCGAGCACACACAGTCAGACCTCGTGCTCCCCGCGGAAATCAGCGGCGCCCGATGTCAGCACCCCGACGGGGGTGCGCGGGGGTGCGCGAGGCGAGCGGCGGTTCGGTGAAATTTCCGGCGTATTGTCGGCGAGTTCGGTTCAGGGTTGGATGATGCCTAACCACCACCACTCACTCGCCGCCGTCGGTCCCCGCAACGCGGGGGAGTGAATAAGCGAGGGGGTGAAAGGGGGAGGAAGATAGCGGAGCGATCGAGCCGGACGGACCCACGCGGACAGAATTGGAACGGGGGAGGACGAAGTCTGATGGGACGCCGAGAATGGCGACTCTCTCGTCTGTCCCCGGCGACGTCGAGACGCCGACAACGTGCTCGCGTTCCTCTCTCTTCCTCACCCCTACATCCTTTCGACTCTATTTCAGCATTTTGTTTGACGCGACCGGGATTAAAAGCCTTCCCGCGTGTATATATGATGCTTATGACGCTCGCTCTTGACAATATAAGGATGCTGTTCTTTTGTGAACGCGATATTTTATACTTGTCTTATAAAATTTCGATTCCTTGTAAAGATGTTAAAACAGGAAAGAAACTTTTTGTCATTTTTGTTGAATATTAGTTTTTAAAAGGAATGGTAAATATTTTACGAAAAACGTATTCGAAATGATAAGATAATTATTGAAAAGACTTATCTCTCCAGAAGTAAATTTCATAAACTTTTAGATATACATTAATCTTTTTTGAGCTACAACATATTACAAGATGATCGAAATTTCGGCAGATTATTTTTCTCTCTTTCAAAAAATTAAATCTGCAAGCTTTTTTATATTAAATTTGATTTGTTTTATTTAATTAATTACTATCATGGAAGATATCTCTCTATAGGCATTTTTTATCTATCAAATATAACCAGAAAATTCTGAATGACAACCCGCACGCAAATTTATTAAATTCCTCAATTGTTTAAAATAGAACTAGATAGAGTGCTGGCGGTAAAACACAGAATAATTTAAGGAGCAAGAAAGGTTTAAATATATATTTCGAGGGCCGCCTTTGAAAAAAGCTTCCTTTACATGCTGTGCAAAGGTGTTATCGTTGCTGTCCGTCCATCAGAGTCCATCCCTCCTGGTAATATTAGCGCTGCCAACGGTGGTGGCTGGCTGGTTGCTTTTAGTCAGGGGGATGAAATACTTGATGATATTAAACATGAATAATGTAACGACTTGGCTACGAAGGCGCGGAATAGCGAGTACGATAAGACCTTGTAGAATGTTGCATACGTAAAATGGTATAATATGAGTATTTTGGTTTAGCACATTGACATTTTAAGTAGATGATAATGCAATAGTATAAAATTAAGGATTTGCAAAAATTTATTATTGTTTTTAATACAAACGTGCAAAATTTATATGGGTTATATTGATAGACAAAGGCAAAAAGAGGCATCTCAAAAAATCTAAAGTGTGAAATAATTTAAAAACATATTGTTTTGAAATGATATGAACATTGACTCGTTTTTTTTCCCACAATATTTGAAAATATGGAAGATCTAGAAAAATTATAATTAAAAAAAATCATGATACTTTGAAAGCACAATTTTTTTTTCATGTGCAATGTATAATGCTACAGTATCTTTTTTTTTATCAGAGCAAAGTAAGATATTTGAAAAAAATAATTAATCATATTTTTTTAAAATAAGAAACTAAATAGAGAACTAAAAAAATATACAATTTTTTGAAAAACAATGATATGACAGGGAAAAAATCAGAGCAAAAAATATTGATATGCATAAAAAATACTTTTTTCTTCTCTTAAATCTATGTACGTGTCAAAATATGAGCTTGTAAAATAGAGAGATGCTCATAGTACAAATGTCAAACAATCTGACATTCAATTTACTGTCACTTCGTATCTCTCACTTAAGTAGTAGCGATGCAATAGGTTATTTAAAACAAGGGGGTGCAGAAGGCAGAAAAAAATCTGTGTCGGATGACTTTGCTCTTTCGTAAGCGAAGCAGAGTGACTAAGTGTGAATTCAATTAAGGGTCTGTTTTAAGCGTCTATCAGGCTCTGTTTACGGACTCGTTCGTTATCCGTATAACAAGATAAAATTGACAATTTAAGGGGATTCGATCGATCTACAAGGGCCTCCTAATCTAAACTTAGTTGATTATTAGAGACGAAAGAATTCACTTACTTTACTCTTGCATTATATTATCTTGTAATATTTATCTTGTTATTTTTTTGTAAAAACAGAGAAATTTATAAAATATATTAATCACACACTCATATAGATAAAAGAATTACATATACATATATTAAAATTGAATAAAATATTCCCTGAAAAATGTCTTAAAAATGCCTTGAAATTTTTTGTCGAATTTTCATGTCGGATAAAATATGCACTTATTGGTCAATCGAGACAATTTTGAATGACTTCATTTCAGTTTAGCGTGAATAATTGTAACTCGTGACTTACATTGTCGACGCGTTGTACTTCAAACACGCTATCACAAAAGATCAAGATGAGTGGGACGAAAAAAGAGCAGCTGTGAATAGGACCTCGAAATGGCGATTCTCTGCGCGTCACAAAATACGCGGCGTCCCTTTTGATCCAACGACGTCAATTTCAGTGACCCCGTGAGTCATTTATTAACGAGCATGATTGACGAAGAAATTTAATTTCGCAGTAAGATAAACATTAATTTAGAGAGTACAATCAACGCGAGCCACTTCGTTGTTACGCGAGTGATCATTAACTGACTAAAATTAAAGACATGTAATCAAATTTATATATATGCGCGCGCGCAAATCAATATATTATATAATATTATTGTATAGCAAAAACTACCCTGATAGAAGTACCAGATAAATATCGTTCCTTTTCTGTTCACGAGATACAGGACACGTCTCTACAGGATTATAGGATTAATTACATGAAGGGCGTTAATACTCAATTCGGCTAGTGTTGAAGAGGGATGCTTATAGCGGCCTAAAGCAATGATATTAGCGGTCACTTAACAGCTGCCATAACAGCTTTGAGAAATCTGCTACGTAAAATATATATTTTTTTTTTTATTAAACTATTTAGAAAAGATCGAAAGTTAAAGATTTGATTAAAAAACTAATTATTTTTTACTTGTATATGTGTGTATTCACACTATCATAATTTCATTGTAATTTATCTATTTGATAGTGAAGTAGATATTTTCAATATTATTATGGAATTTGATCGATTCCCATGCACAAATTTTTTGATCACCGCCGCGGTTCATAGCTCGCTATCAACCAGGGTGGAAGCTCATTGCTATTCTACGAGTGGATCGTGCAGAGCATTATGGTAGTCGCAGTTGGGGCTCTACTAAATTGAAAACAAGATCCATCACGTTTTCAAAGAAGCAAAAAGAATTTTAATTGAAATATAAGCAGCGAATAAGATGAAAACAGAAAAAACAATTATTATATGAATTCTATTAATAATTATTTAATATCCTCATTGTTTTATATAAATCAACAGAATAAAATACTCCAATATTTTTCTTCATCTAAACACAAGAAAGTAAATGATATATCAAAGTAATAAGAGAGAATTCAAGCTTTATAAACTTAAAAAAAAAAAAAAAAGAAAATAAAAAGAATTGCATATTTTCTCAATAATGGAATATCAAGTTGACTTCATGTATTTAATTTGCATCTCTCCAACGAAAGAATTAAAGGACATTGAAGAAGAAAAAAATTTCAATTATTTGTTTAAAAGATAACAATAATTATTTTTCGCTAGAGTATCAATTTTAGTATAGTTTCACTAATCGATTTATATGCGAGACAGTTGGGAATATGATCGACAAACGTCTTTGTCTGCGCGCTGAGAATCTGGCTTTATAGTTCCGAGAATCTCTCAGAGATACTCTTGGAGATTCGGATAGATGAAATTGGTTAGCGCGTGTGGACGGGAATTAAAAGCTTCGGGCGTTCTCGCCCGCTGTCGATCCGTTCCGGGGGTTTCCTCGCTCTTAAGTTTCGGGTGAACCGACCCGAAAGGCAGCCAGGGTCCTGCAGGAAAGACTTTCGAGGAGAACGCGCAGAAGAAAAAGGAGCTGAGGGACACGCAGAGGACGCGAGGGCGGTGGGAGGGGGGGAGGGAGGAGGAAGAGAGGAGGTGAAGGAGAAGGTGGAGGCGATGGTACTAGGGGACTTGATGAGAAGGGGTGGTAGGAGAGGGTTTCCGAAACAGCTCGCCGCTATCTCGACTGATCCGATCAAGATTAATGAACGTGCGGCTTGCGAGTCGAAGCCTTTGCGCCGCCCAGTCTGTCGTTCTCATTCTCTATTTCTCTTCCCTCTCCCTCCCCTCCCCCTTCGTCTCCCTCCCCCCCCCTTACTCTTTTCGTCTCTCTCTCTCCCTCTCTCTTTTCCGCTCTTTTCTCTTTTATACAGAGGTAGCGGACTAGCGACAGGTACCGTCGACGGCTTCTCGTAATAGTGGCACTTCGTGGTGCTTGTTGTTGGTGCGCAACCTTTAGGTAGCATTCTCACACGAGAAGAAGCCGAAGAGATAATCTCACAAAAAAATAATAAATCGATGAGAAAGGATATCGTACGATTATTCGAGATCGACGTAGACTCAGATCTGATTAAGCTCTGAATTCGCGAAATTCTCGAGCGTTCGATTCTTCATAAAAACTCACCGATATAATGATCGTACGTATTAATATTCATTCGCATCGCTGCTACGTATATTATCTCGGTAAAATATTCACCAGGCATTGTGCATAAAGAAAATTAACGGTACGAAATATATGACATTGTGAACTGGAGCTGGCATGTAAGATTATCTGCGGTGGAACGTGATGACAGTAACACAGCACCCTTTCTGCCTTTGTATCCAGCTACTCGGAGGTAGAGCGCGTCACCGAGACTAGCCGTAGATAAAAATACATGTCTCTCCTCCTGGTCCGATGGTTTTAATTAATTCTAGAGACGGACGTGGCCGCCCATGTCAACTTTTCGAGAGAGAGAAAGAGAAAGAGAGAAAGAGGGAAGATAGACTCCCGCTCAATCATCGGCGCGTGTCGTCAGACTGCTACTGTGCTGCGTGTCACACGGCAGTCGATTCATTATCTGCTTTCTCGAAATCAAAATAAGCCACAGTGGGGACACCCTCTCAAACTTTATCAGTTTGCCATCTTCGTTCAACGGAAGTGGCAATTAATAGCGCCCGCAGATCAAACATTTCCGCGCTACGTCTGATACCGGTGGATTTAAATCTAATTTCGCGTCGGCTCCCTCTCCGATGACACGGCGGTACCTGTTATCTTTAGTTACAGGCGAATGTGTATTTGAGATGCGAAACTGTCTTTGGGGGATGTCAGTCAGTCGACGGAGCGAGATCCGAGCGAAAAGCGATGCGGCAAGCGCGAGAGAAACGGCAAGGGTGGATTGTTGTCGGGGAGATCGGGGAGGAGGGAGAGAGGAAAGGGGGAGGGAGATGCTTTGTAATTACGGTGGCTGATAAATGGAGTCGTGACTCGTTAATCCCCTCCAATTACATTTGATGGGGACCGTTCACACCAGATCTATCTTGTATCGCTTTTGGAATTTTCGATATAATTGCCAAGCATAATTTTATCGAACGAATTTTATCGAAATTTTATTCGACCTCCAATATACTTTGGTCATAAAAATTTTTTAAATATAATTGTATTGTATATATATTAAAATAATAATTATAGAAAATTTCTCTCTCGCTCTCTAGTTAAAATGTAAGAAAAATATTATTTTTTATTTATTGTCTTAAACTCTTATTTTTACTTTTTGTATATTGACGTTATAAAAAAAAAAATCAATCATAATAATTTTCCTTTATCAAAGAAATTTCAATTTTACACATGCTATAATCTTGAAAGCACGTGAGGAATAATTATACAATAATTACGCGATTATTGTAAATAATAATGAGATGTTCATATAATTAGACACAAAAATTTATATTATAAAGTACTTACAGTGCTGTCCGTAGCAGAGTTCGTTCTTCATAGTAATATTTGTTTCGATTTTCGACATTTCCAGTCCTCTTCGGCCAAAGATCGACGATTAACTGAATAGAAAACACTCCCGGCCTTCTCACATGTACGCAATGTATGAACTCTAGCGTTCGGTGACCTCGTATCAACACGCATCATAAACAGTGTTTACGTTTGAGCGCGTTAATGTATCTACGAAATTTCCGTCCTGTCTGAAGAATATAAATTCGACTTATTCAGTGAGTTTTTCAATGATGCCAAGATATGCGTAGCTCAGCATACTTTAGGCTAGATTTGAATATTTTTTTGTTGTTTACGGTGAGATGTCTCTGATTATGAGATTAGGCGCTTATATAGTATATCGGTTTATGATTTAAAATTCTTACAATTTATTAATCAACGAATTACTTATATCCTATATAATGATATATTCGTAAAATATTTTAAATAATGATTAACTGCTGAGTTTATGCGTATTTAGACACGCACGCACGCACACACACACACACACACACACACACACACACACACACACACACACACACACACACACACACACACACACACACACACACACACACACGTACGTAAATATATCTTGTGTTCAGTCATTCTTGTCAGCGGGAGTTTTTTTGGCCCGCATATGACGCATCGCAAACTTTACGGAGAGCGACAGAAATGTCGCGAGAAATATTTTAAATATTATTCAACACATACACATACACACATAAATATTTAACGGCTCGTATCGGTCTTGACATTATTTAATTTTAATCTTTTTATAATGCATACACATTATTTTTATTGACGCTGAATATAAAACGTGTGGTCGCGAAACGACTGAATTTCAACGATAATAAGAACGAAATTCTCGGTCGTCTGTCTCTACATTCGCTAAACGAGCAATTTAACGACTACCCACTTCACGTTCAACGCCGTACAGGTTGTAGATCGGAACGATTATGATGCGGATATAGACGAAATGACCAGCACATATATATGCATCATTTGTCTTAAGAACGAATATGGAACGCGTAGGTGTCACACAAGAGCGAGCAAAAAGAAGGCTCGGAAATGCATCATAGTAAGTATCTGTGTATAGAGATATGTGCACGTGCAAATAAATGGCAATTTATATAGAGAGAGAATGGAAGTACTCTTCTCGCTCGATATGGAATTTCGATAAGAGGAAAAAGATCGATAAGAATCAGTACGTATTTATTGAAGCGTAAATATTTATGTCACAAGTAATTGTTTTGATAACAATTATTATCTCTACGATCATTATCGAAATTATCATTTGTATTGGTTTGGCATAAAATTTTATGCCAAATCAATAATTTTGTTCTAGTCTTTTTTCTATGAGAGTGATTTAAATAATCGATAAATAATATTTGAGAAGATATTCCTGCTTATTTTTATAAATATTTATTACATATAAATATATATATTTATTGTTCCCTAAAAATATTTAAATTATTAAAAAGAATTGAATATTTTATAAATCTTCAATTTATATTTATCAAGTACACAATTGCTTTCGTTATCAATATTTAAGACATTATAAATGCAATCATATTTGATAAAATATTATGCTTAAACAAACAATAATATAATATTTATTAATATAATATTTTGTGGCAATAATATTCCGTCAATAAAAATACTATACATTTTACACAATTTCTTCTTATTTTATTTGAAGCATTTTTCTCTGTCTCTTTCTCGTTAAGCAAATATAATTTCTATTATTATTTCTAGTATAAATATTGATTATAAGTTGCAATCAATTTTGTATTATTATCCTGTTCTGCTTTAGACTAACCAAAATGTCTATAATAATTTCCAACTAATCTACATCCGAGAGAGAAGTTAGGTGTTTAGCATCGAAACTTATGGTTTATCTACTCACGGACAACAAGCATACAACAGCACATAGATCTTGCAATTAGCGGCTCTCTTGTGTACTTCCTTCCTACTCGCTTGGGAGCTTGCTATTAATCGTATCGCGTCTTGCGTTGGATAGACACGTATTTTAGGATTAGAATGTAAAGAGTGTACACTGTGTGATTAAAATTATATTTTTCATATTGCATACTAAAAATATATTTTTCACATAAGATTGTCATAAACAAAAAAAATGCAAATATCTTTTGCATCCGGAAATAACACATCATACTTATTGTAATTAATATGCAAGCTACACATTAACAATATTATTTTGCAATGATAGATTCTTAGGTCGATTACATAAATCAATCATATTTTATTTAAAATTTTTAAGAACTTTATAATTATTTATTAAAAATAATAGACTTATTATCAACTTAAACTTCAAGAGATAAAATAAATAATAAAACCATATCCTCTTTAATTTTAAATAAATCAAATTTTAATTGATTTTGATTTTAATTGAATTTTATGAGAGAGTGTACTCTATTACTGTAAATGTACTATATTATTTTTCTGATTTCGATAAATTGTGATAATTTTAAAATAAAAATATGTGTATTTTTAATTAATACGGAGTTATTAATATATATATGTATATACAAATAGATAATAAACATACAATTTTCTGTAAATTATACATATCATAATATTTAAGTGCAATAATTGTTAGTTAGCTATTATTTTTTGCTTACTTCTCTTTTCCTTACCTTACTTGGACCTTCATATTTTTTTTTTACTTTTTAATCTCTCAGAAAATTGATGGAAACTCTTTTCATTACTCAAGTGAAAAATGAAAAGCAATGGGATTATCTAGTTATCAAGATCAGTCAGAAAGATTAGTTATCTCCTATTATAGTTAAACTCTTTTGCGAGAGTCAAACTTGATATCGTTAAATAGATATAAAAATACGAAGACACCCACATAGCATGCATATCCAAAAGACGTTCAAAGGACACAGCCCGAAGGTATCCTAGCGTGCAAAAATGTCTTGGGGATGTCTTCTGGATATGCATGCTGTGTGGGCAAGCATATAAGGAGCGTATATAAAATGTACACACACACAGATTAAATATTATCAAATATTCTTTTAATACTCCCTTAAGTTATGATGCGAGTAGCGACCTTGGTTCACGCCATAACATGTCTGACTTCTGGAACCCGGTTGGTAGCAAACATATCTAGGCAGTTGGCCGGGATGTGTTGGCGGCATGGGCGGAGGCAGGAATCCCCCCATTCGCTTTCCGGGTGCCACCCTTCTTTTCGAGCTGCTACGAGCTATCCCTTGCCCCGGGCTGCGGCAATCACGCACATGCTCGCGCATGCGCAACGTCGCACGCATGGGTGCCCATGGGCGCCCATACGATTACATAGGAGGGGATACGAGAAACAGTAAATACCTATGATATACCATAATGCTTCTGTGCGATACCTATGATATACCATAATGCTCCTGTGATACCTGTAAATTATGATACCGCGTGCGTTTCGAGGCTGCTTATTTTTCTATTAAGCAGAAGTGTATATTCACTATGATATTTCCGACTGTCTGTTGTGTGTCTCGCAAGTTGCGTTTTATCAATTTTGTTTTTTTTTTTTTTTGATCACTACCGTTATAACTGTAGAGGATAAAGCTATGAAAAACTGTATATCAAAATTAGCACAAGTATTAATAAATATTTGAATTATTCGTACAATGTCTTGAGATATAAATTTTGCAAAAAATAAAAATTTGTTTTTTTTTGTATGTGGTAATTGTGTTGAATGATTATTTTAATAAGTACTTTTATTTGTCTATTAACTTAAAATCGTTTGTAAAATTTAAATAAATATATCAAGTAATACAAACAACTAATGCTGAAGACATTTTCTTAAATCTTTTTATTATATTTGCAATAAAAATGTCTGTTATAATATTATCCATAATAAGTAAATAATTTATTTATTATTTTAACCTGTTTTATGTTCAATATTGCTTTCGTTTTTAGTGAAACTCTTATCAAACCTAGAATAGAAACGATACTTCGGGAACACAACATAATGCGAATATACCTAAGAAAGAGATAGTGTCAAAACTTAAGATAACAAGTTGCCCTAGCCTTGGCTGATTAACGGTGTTTCCTGACAGAATAATAAATAGTGCAAAAGATTATGAAAAATATGAAAGCGAGGAAACTATTGCGCGTGCACACTACACACACGCGCGTACAACATGTAAGAGGAAAATGTTGCACAAAAAAAAAAAGAAAATGACGGACGGGAAATGAATGTGGGAATATACACGATTTGGAAACACATGGTATTATTGTAAATTATGAAACATTTATTTATTCATCGATTTACTTGACGGTTGTATAGTTCTCATCGATCCTTACGATCAATATAAACATAAGCATTGAAGTGTGCCCGATGACGATTCCTTATCACGCTCTATATACATTTAATAATTATAGCAAAGGGTATAATGTCACACTTATAGAACGATCTCGAAACTCATACTTTTACATTTACCTTTTCGCTAATTACACTCTAACTCGATTCTTTAGAATTAAAGTACCTTAAGAGATTTAACTCTTATATCTAATAATATTGTTTTGGTATATCGTCACAGCGATTCTGTGCATTAATTGTTTGATTAACTACTCGCTTAAAATCGTACAACTTCTGATTTACTCACGTGCAATTGTGTCCTAATTATTATTGGTCATTCCTCATTTCCTTTCGGTAAAAATATATATACTATCATCTCGAATTATTTACAATGTACCTTACGAAAAGTTGCTTTCAAGTATGATAGCTTTAATTGTTTATACCTCTATTATTTTTTTAAGAATTGTTTGAAGAGATCTTGAAATATATTTTCTTTTCGATAATCAAACTGTTTTCCAGGTGAGTAATAATTCTTTTTAAATGCGTAAGAATACACATGAGGCATAATATATTTTAAAATTGTTTAAAATATTAGAGATTTATTGAGAGAGAGAAAGATTACTGATATAATAAACATTCTGCAATCATATAATAACGACAAAAGTTTTTACTTGAAAATTCTATACTTCTTATCTGTTTATGTTGATACGTCACGTAAAAATGTCAATATCAACACTTACCTATATAGTAATATACGAACACTATCTTCATATCAAGTCGCAATAAAACTTTTTTACATTAATATATACATACATAAAAGTTATAGTGAGTTATATGTACAATTTTCATTTCATAAAATACCAATTTTTCTTTAAATATTGATATCATTAATGCGAATAATAATAAGAACGTGTAATCTATTGACACTTAGAATTATAAGTCTTGAGGAGAGAATAATATGCAATTGAAATATTAATATCCATTTTTCAGAGACATAAAGATAGTGTTATGGGAGTGTCAAGAAGTTTTTGTTTGCAAGTATAATTCAATTAGCAATATATAAAAAAAATTTTTTACATTATCATTTAAGGGGACTTTCTTATGGTTTCGTTTGCGCGCATATGCATTTTTTATTTGTCCGACTTTTAAACTCTAAACTCAAATGTTCAATGATATATACATCTCTCATAATATATGTGCTTCATCATACAGTATGTAAGAATCATGTATACCTTATTACGTGAAGTTAAACATGCATTTAGTGCCTAATCGGGGCATACGTATCAGATATATATGTGTACATCATTCATTAGATTTAGAACTGTGTTTACAGCTCTAAGTGTTTAACATTGGATTGAATATAACATCAAAAGATAAAATATAAAGAATTTTATATTTATCTTTTATATATAATATTTTATTTTTAATATAACATTATAAAATATTAAATTAAACAATAAAAATATGGTCTGATTTTTCAACCAGTCGCATCATGTCTAAACACGATGTGTATGCTCCAAGAACGCCTTGAATGTATGTGTTAACTTGATGTTATAAGGTATACATGTTGCGCTTTCTATGCATATGATAATGTGCAATAACTGAAAATTAATATCTGCAAATTCAAAAGTGAGAGAAATCTCTGATCAAACTTTGAAATTATTAGAATTTTATATTAGAGTTTGCAACAATTTAAGGAATCTTATAATTTGCTTTTTGATAATCAAATTGTTATCAAGGTGAGTAATAATTTTTCTTCTTAATGCTTAAAAATTCATGACATTTATATATGTATATATATGTATATATATATATGTGTGTGTGTGTGTGGTGTGTGTGTGTGTGGTGTGTGTGTGTGTGTGTGTGTGTGTGTGTGTGTGTGTGTGTGTGTGTGTGTGTGGTGTGTGTGTGTGTGTGTGTGTGTGTGTGTGTGTGTGTGTGTGTGTGTGTGTGTGTGTGTGTATGTATGTATATATATATATATATATATATATATATATATATATATATATATATATATATATATATATATTTTAAAATTATGTTTAAAATACTGAGAATATGCTGAGAGAGAGAAAAAGCATGATATATAGAAATAGTGTTAATGCTTCCATAGACTTTTTTTTTTTATCTCTCTGAGAGATGGAATATTTTTCTCTCGTCAAAACTTATAATTCAAAACGTTGATAGATCACACGTTCTTATTATTGTTGCGTAATATTAACATTCAAAGAGAAATTAGTAGTTTTTAAATAAAAATTGTACATATAACTCAATATAACATTTATGTATGTGTAGTGTAAAAATATTTTGAAAAAAATATTTAATAAATTTTTATAATAATAATTTAATATTTAATAAATATTTTGAATATGATATAAAATAATATTCATATATATGTATATATGAAAAAAATTGATTTTTCAGATAAAATCTTTGGTCGTTCCATTGTTCTAGTATGATTACAGAAGTTTATTAATAATATCAGTAATCTCTTGCTCTTTTTTTCTCCTTTCTCCCTCTCTTTTTCCTTCTCTTTCTCTCTCTCTTTCTCTCTCAGTTTAAATCTCTCAGTCTCCTCACTTTAAATCTCCAGTTTTAAACATAATTTTAAAATTTATGTTATGCGTCATGGATTCTTATGCATATTTATCAATAAAAATATTTTAATAATAAATAATTACAAATTTTGTCAAAACATTATTGAAATGTTGATACTTAATTAAAAAGTTGATATTTACAGAAATATAAGATTATAATATTAATTTGTCATTCAGTCAAATATAAATAGAAAGTCGGCTTGGAAGAGTAAAACTTCCCGTCATTTTGATAAACAAATTTATTGTTAATACAGTCTAAGATACGACGTTCTATACTTTATCCGGATGTTATTACCTGTTTCCTTTCGCTGTAGAATTGTGTTCCCATTTTTATTCAGCTACAAATTTCGCTCAAATCTAACTTCCATGAAGAAATATTCTTCATTGCAGCGTTAGACAAAGAATCAAACATTATTCTTATATTTCTTTTTTAAAATAGCCTTGCTAAACTTTCAATTTTGGCTATTTTGAACTTACCGGTTTAGATAAAAGTTAATGGATCGTCAATTGCAGCGTAATCCGTATGTAAAAATAATAACCTCTGATCACTCTCGCTTCTCGTCCACGGTACAATGAGGAAAACTCAAACCTACTGACTTTGATACAGTTCGCAATAAATATCCGATGGAGCACAAGAAACAGCGGAGAACGGTGTACTATCGAAACTGTTACATCATCATATACATCTTCCGGTATGGATGTTACAGAGATGTGAGTCCATAATCGGATTTTATCGTCGATGGCGGTACAGGAGCTGATACTTGCGACAATCCAGGAGGGCTGGTAGCCGGAGCAAGTGGACTGATACTTCCGGAACTTATGTGTCCCAATGGTCCTCCCGTCGGACCGTCCATCATTCCACCCACGTGAAGATGACTCAGCTGCGCTTGGACATGAGCCAGAGAATGAGGGTGACCTTGAAAGCTTGGATGGACCACGGGAGGAGGAAGAGTGGTGCTGACCCCATGAACTTCGCCCATATCGTGACCGATGTTTGAGTCCAGGCTGTTCTCCATACCGCTGGAGGGCGAATTGTTGTTTTTCCTTTGGCTGTTATTGTTAGCGGTGCCGGACTTTGCTCGTGTCGCCGAGGTCTTCGCTGACTTCGCCGTTGCTGACGATGCTTGGCCGTTCGCGTTCTTCCTGCGCACGTTCTTCGTATTTGGCAGCTTGTTGTCTTTCTTCCATTTCATACGGCGGTTCTGAAACCAGATTTTGATCTGTCGCTCCGACAGGACCAGGTTATGAGCAATCTCGATTCGTCGTCGTCTCGTCAGGTACCTATTGAAGTGGAATTCCTTTTCCAGTTCGAGTATCTGATGCCTCGTGTAGGCAGTTCTCTGTCGCTTTGGCTCCATTCCAGGTGTATACGAGCCATTCGCTGTAAAAAAAAAAGATAAAAATCGAAATATATTACGGTATACAGATAAATAGCGGCGAATTCTCAGAATTACTTACTTCTTTATCTGAAAAGAATATGGCTAGGCGAATGTAATTATCCTAAATGCGTGAAATAGATTCTTTAACAATTTGAAGTCGACACTCTCTTTAGAAAAATTCAACTAAACTTTTTTTCTTCTAAGACTATTTTCTAATAATAAGATTAAAGGCTAGAGTTTCTATTTACTAAGATCTTTATTTTTATAAATAAAGTTCTTAGAGAAAAGAAAGTCCAGCTTTTAAATTTAATCTTTGCAACAGGATATCTACCTTTATTATTTAAAAACTATCGACATCACATTCTCATATTTTAAAATAGTAATTTCTCTAAAAGAATACACTCAAGATGAGAGTTCTCTAAAAGAATACACTCAAGATGAGAGTTACAATTACGCGATGTTTTTGTATGTGTTCTGTATGTTCGAAATTATATAATATGATCTATCAATAAACTTCAATTATCGTTTTCTTAAGCACATACATATTTATATAATTAGAAGTAATATTCTTAAAAAAAAAATTTTAATATGATTATTTTCTACATTTCTATATTACGGTTGATGATGGATAACTTTTTGTAAATTAAATTTCAAAGATAAAAATCAAAAAAAAATTTTTGTATTATATCAAACTATATGTATAATTTCATGTAAGTAATTTTTTAATAAAATCTTAATTTTGCAGATTCACTTAATAATAATAATAATAATAATTAATAATTACATATATATAATTATTATTATTAATATATAACGTTTAGGATATTTTATATTGCTTTATACTATTAAAATTATTTTTACATATGCCGTTAGAAATTTCTATAACTTTCTAATGCTTACTAAGCAGAGAATATTCTCATTCTTTTCATTTATACCCGAAACATTAGCTATTTCCATTTTTCCTAATTTTCATTGCCAACATTTTCATTATTAACTCGCCACAATGTCACAAATAAATCTTAAGGCTATTCTTTCCCAGTGCGATTTATTGCATCATTATTATGTTCATTAAAGTTTTCTTTTTTTTGTGACTTGTTTTCTAAGTACTTTACGTGTATCTATTCACAAAAATCTAGTAATAAGTTGCGTAAAAAGGAGGTATAATGTCGGATGCTCACAGAAATCTTTTTCTTCTAGCTGACTAAAATATAATGCAGGTATGGTGATGAATGCTCAAGCAGTGACAAAACCCTACCATTTCAACAACAAAAGAAAAAGCGTTTGCTACTTTGCACATATATTTATTACTGTAATTATTGAATATCTCTTACGTTAATATCTACAGAGATATTATAACATTTTTTTTATATACGATATGACCATGTCATGGCCGTTTTGAATAGCATCAAAGTCAGTTGAAGTGACTTTTGTAATCTGATCAATCCGCAAGATACGCCGATTGAATTGCGGAGGCAGAGAATACGCGTATGTAAATTCGCGTGACAAAAAAGTGCCAATATATGTGCGTATTGATCCCGCTAAGTAGCATTTCAAAAAAATAATAGAAACAATAGATTATCCTTTACACAACCCGCAGGTTAGTTTCAAGATCAAACGATTCGATAATTACCTTGTCAAACGTGTTTCATGAAGTTTTTCAGAACATATTAAAAGTACACACACTGGTGCAATTGATTAATGTTTGATAGAAATATTTAAAAACGTACATGTAAATATTAATAATAAAGCGCAAAATGTGCAAAGTACTCACGAAAACAATTAGATACTATTGAAACGCACAACGAACGATCGAACAAATGGATTGAGAGGAAAAAAAAAATGTATCTCGCCGTGTGCCAGGTTGATATTAATATTTGTGAGTCATGCTAGTAGCAGTCCATGGTGGTCCGTTCAATTTGATAGAGGAAACATGGGAACAAGTTCAGTCTAGAATCCGTGCAGACACATTCCATTCCGAGCTGACCGTCGGTCTCGCGGAGGCCCCTTTCAACTCCGACGTCCGGCGACCGTACTTCGACAACCAAAGGGGAGAGATTGCAGTCTCTGACAGCCCGACGGACGAGCATACCGAAGTTCAGAGATTTCAAATATTAAATCGCACGACGCCCGCGGCATAATGGAAAATGTAACGTCATATGTAACGTTTGCGGAATATTTTCATGTAATAACTATAGTTAAATATATTTTTATTACTTGTGTATATACATTAAAAGTTTTCAATAATTTCAAGTAATAATTATATGTTAAATTCTAATGTAAAAATTTAAATTCTTATATATTTCTGTTAAAATAATTATTTTTTTAGAATGATTATTTTATATACGATTATTATATACATGAGGTTTTATATTATCAGCAAATTATTTTTTAGACACTTTTCTTTATCGGAATAAATTTTTTATAAAAGTTCATTTTTGTATTTTTTTTTTCTTGTTGCACAATATAGGCTATTAAATTTCTGATCAGATAATGTATGTATGATATTATAACATATGTAATATCAAAGGATCTTATGTAGAATATTACAAATTAAATTAAATTTTTAATAATAACACTTTCTCTTCTATCATCTTTCTCTCTTATCATATCATCTTATAAGATTTTAATTTGCATTTCTAATGTAAGAACGCTGCATTTTTGTTTCACAGCATTGATTTTTAAGGGTTACTAAAATAAAAGTTTTTATCGCAAGCAGTTTTTTTTCTCCGAAATCCATTATGATATTCGATTTTAAAATATGTGCGAGAATCTTTTTTATTGTATTTGTGTATCATGTACAGCGCTTTCGAGATAAATATTTGCAAGCTGGAATGAGCAGCACTTTTCGAGATTAAGCGGAATAGAAATTTTTATAGCAACAAAGCTAGTCTAATTTTAAAGGAACATTACGCTGCAAAAACTATTTCTGTATATACTTGAAAAGCTATCTTGTATATACCTCTTTAATTTTTTTATAGCTGAAAAATATATTGCTTTTCTTCTGTAATTTTTGGCTGTCATATACAAATATGACAAGCCCTAGAAATAAACACATGACAAATAAATTACTCTCTATAATTTATAGGACATTAATTAATGTACCTGTATGCTGTAGTTCGCAAAATTGTCTTTTTATCTTTATGAGAATAGGAAGCACGCGTATATTAGTTCTGGAAGTAATTGTCTGATTAATTATGAGAGAAGAACTACATTCGCTTTAATTGCCGTAATTATAACAGCTCGGGAGCTTATACCATCACCGGCAATATCTATCTAATTCCATGTCTCGTGCACCACCAACGGCGAACGTCTACTTAAAACACGCGATGGGAAATCTCTGTGTCAAATTTCGAAATTTGTATTATTGACCGCAGCGGTGAATTGTGTTGCGAAACTTCTATTCTTGAAGTATTCGCTACCGTATGAAAGATGAAGATATATTAGGCGTAACCGAATTCATCTATAAAATGAGGTGCCGCTGGAACCTCACACAGGTGATCACAAGGTGCAACGATAAATTTCGTCCCATAAGTCTTCGAGCCGTTCTAAAGCGCCATCACCTTGCGCATATAATGCAGTGTATATCCATTAAATACACAAACGGAGATACTTTGGACAGGTGTGTGTCTGCCGGATCCAAGAAAACAAATTTACTATAAAATCTAGGAATTTTTGTATCGAATAATATAACATTTATTCAAATCTACAAATATTTTTCTTTATTTGTTTTATTTGAATAACATTAATAAATAAATATTGCGATAAATAATGATAAATATTCAATTAATTTTATTATTTTTTTTTTCTGTCTGATTAAGAATGAACAATAATCATTGAAAATCGAAACATATGAGAATACATTGAAAATATAATTTATATTTATAATTCAAATTAAATTATATTTTATACATAATATTTTATATTTGTGTGAATTGTATATAATTTTTTAAACAATATTATATATGTATGTGTAAATAATATTTTATGAATTGTATGTATAAAAAAATAGATTCTATATTATGCAAGATATAATGAAATCGTCATGCTCGTTGAATATTATTTTTGCCATGATTGATTATATTCTTTGCAATTAAAACACAATCATAACAAAATATAAATATAGATAATTTATAATTGTTTGTTCAATAAAAGATAGTTTAGAAGATTAAAAACAAATATACATAAAACAAATTTCTCTTCTTTAACAATAAAATAAAATTAAGAAATAGATAAAATATATTGTAATATATAGATATAATGAAAATGAAATGATATGAAATAAATTTTTAATGTCACATAGTAACCTGTAATTCCCTTCGCGAAAATAATTACAAATTAATATATAATTTTTACTCACCGACGCCCGCAACATGAATCTTTTTCATCCACGGATAAATAGTGCGTTCTCTGTTCTCCTCATCTTCCTCTTCCTCCTCCATCATACCCGGTGAAGCTTCCATCTGACCGTCTTCTATATCATCTGGATCCGAGGTGTCCTCCACATGATGCTGCTGTTGTTGTTGCTGCGGGGTCTGTTGTTGGCCACCCTGTATATGTTGAGATTGCTGAGACAATGACTGTTGCGTCTGAAGATCGGGCGAATTATCCCGATGCAACTGACCCGAGCCGGCCGGACTGCAGGCATTGTTCTCGTGTTGTTGTTGATGATGCTGGAGGGTATCCGGCTGTTGCACGTGATTCTGCATTATAGACGGCGACAGAGGCGTGGATCCGAGAATAGTGGACGTAGGTACAGATGGTTGGTGTTGCGGTTGCTGCTGTTGCTGCTGCTGACTTTGTATCGACGAGGGACACGTGAGCGGCGGCTGTTGGGCTTCCGGCGGCATCGCTAAAGCACCCACGGCATGATGATGAGGATGTAGACTGGGATGATGTACCGCGTGTACTTGGTGATGAGGATGGTGAGGGCTGTAATATCCGCCGTACCCTGCGTATCCTCCGTTCAATTGTACCGCCGAGGAAGCTCCGTAAGGAGTCGATGCCGCCTGATGATGATGCTGATGATAGCCGTACTGTAATTGAGATTGCGGATGACTCAAGTGATGACCGCTGCTACCACTCGAGAAGAAATCCGCGCCAGTCGAAGGTATATAATTATTCTGGCTATATTCCTCGGGAGGGGGAAACTTCGGATCAACCATGACGGAAGTGGTGGCTAAATGATGATTTCCAGTCTGCTGCTGATGCTGATGATGGTGATGATATCCACCAGCGGCGGACGGATTCATCAGAAAAGAACTCATATTCATGGAGCACTTTCTCGCGGAAAACACACTCACACACACACACGCACACGTACGAAAGTTCGGATGAACCTTAAACGACCGCACTTCGCGATTCTGCCTTCTTATCTGAATCTCCGCATCAGTTCGTCGATTCGATGCACCATTTCATATTAATATTCATCATTCTCACAAGCTGACACTGCACCGCACTGCGCCGTGGTCCATCGTCCACACCTCGCCACCTCTTGCGAAAAGGGGTGACGTTTTCTCGAAAGGAGGAAAAAGAGAGAAAAAGAGAAAAGAAATGGAAAGAGCGGGGCTACAACGAGCACAGGACTCCCGGTGGACAGCTGCTTATTCTCTCTTCTCCTTCCGCCACTTTCGCGATCCTCTACGACCTCGTTCGCTCCTTCCCGCCCACCGGAGCCCAATTACCATACCACGTGACCACAAAACCGACCAATCGGAGCTGTTCCTAGTCCGCGACCATGATGGATAACCACGGCACGCATGCAACACGTGAGTGGCGCCGCGAGATCCACTGCGGCAGGTGTAGCAACTTCTTTGCTTTGCTTCTCTATTTCACTGTCATCGAATTTCATACATTCGCAGTTTATTAATTTCTAACGCATATTGTCAAAATGCGTTTCCTTTTCCTTGATAATACGCACTTCTTTCTCTCACAAACTTTTACTTTTCATCCACATCATTGATCCGCAATTGGATATCAAGCTGATGCTTCTACGAACGATTCTGATCAATCAAATCTTGATACAAATCATATTTTCGAATAAATGAGTAAACGTCAATTTGTCTGCACTACACTTCTATCACTGCTGTCTCGTGTAAAATAATCTTCTCGTAAGTATAGAGATTGAAGCGGACGAAGCCTCTTGACAGAGAGAAAGAGAGACTTGAAAGTGAGCTCGTCCTACCTCGGCAGAAACTCGTCTGGCAACTCTGGTCTGCTTCCAACTCCCTCCAGCTCCGTTCGCGCCGGCTGGCTTTGAGCCGATGCGGAGAGTCACGTCCCCCTTTCCCGTCATGCGTCTTCCCTAGAATCACCCCCACTCCTCGGCGGCATGAGACCAACCCCTGCCACGGAAACAGTGGATCTTGTGCCCTTATGGGGCATACTCGAGGGTACGTATAACCATGGAGTCACTCCTACGTATCCCCTTAACCCGCCTCCGTCTCTCGGAAATCCATCTTATGGCCGGAGTCAATGCTGAGAGAAACGGTGGCAATGAACGTTAATACTGTTGATATTGAATACTGTGGCGAAGGTAATCGCGCCACTAATTCAGAACTATTTGTCGTGACCAGCAGGTGTTACCCTCTATAACCGTCCATTACACCTCTATTTGCCAATATTATACGAAAATTGGGTGTTAATTGATCTATCGTAATAGTCATTTTCTCTTTTCCGTGCGTTAGATGAGCAAATTTAATATCCAAAGTCGCATTTAACGAAATAGATTTATCATCGATCGTTGTCTCAAGAAACGAATAAGAGTAAATATTTTCTATACGTCAAGTACACAAAATAGATACACATGTGTTTATGATGTTATAAGGTAACATAAATATTTATAATAAATATAAAATTGTCGCGGAAAAAAGAATGTAGTTTATATTATTGTCAAAAGTCATCTTCACGAGAATCTTTGTGGGTAATAGATATTCGAGAAAATATTACGTAAGACTCAAATTGGCTAAATTAATAGTAATAGATCCGCTGTTTGATTACACTCTTGCTTATATTAATGCACTGGTGTCTCGGCGTACTCGGTCAAGTACGTCTACTCGCGATCAGCTGCGTGGCATAGAGAATATAAAACGCCGAGTCATTACACAAAGAGCATACTCACTGTTTTGCTTTGGTACGACAATACAGCACGGTAAATTTAACTACGTTGGCTATGCGCCTGTATAAACGATCCACGAATAACAGGATCGGAATATTGTAGAACGGTATTGTAGAACAAAGACAAGGTTAAGAATCACGAGGAATAAATAACACAAACGCAACAAGTATTCTTTGCATATTATCAAAAGCCTTTCGATTTTTTAACTTGTTTACTATACATCGAATATAAAGGGAGGGAGAGGGGGATAAAAATAATTTAGGATTGTATGATTCTCAAGAAGGCTCTGAGAGCGCATCGCTCGTTTTTATTTCATATATATATATATATATATATATATATATATATATATATATATATCTTCCTCTCTCGAGTTAGTTTTTCGTTTACTCGGATATACCGCGGCTTATTTCTATTTTTCTTATGGCCACTTCATGTCGCTCCAAGCAGAAGAGCGGAGCTTTGAGTGGAATCTGGGAGAGTCCGGAGGGGTTGAAGGGGTCGCGCTGAATGACGTGGAGGAGGCTAGAGGGGGTTGTCTCCTCGTTTTGCGACACAACCTCCTCGTCTTTATCACCGACGACGCTCGGAAACTTCTGTCCTCTTCTCTTTCCTCATCCACCGCCATCTTACGCCATCTCTACTTTCGTCATCTCGCTCCTTTCCTCCGATTCTGCCCCGAGTCTTCTGCTCTTGTCTTCCGGCGAAACACGATCAATCACTTTTCCCGGTCCGCCGGCATGACACCCCCTTTACACCCACGGCTATCCTCGAAGAGGGCCTGCTTCGTCAACGACGAGTCCTTTTGGCTACCGGACGAATGTGTGATCTTCCGAGTGACGATTATCGTGAGATCGAACACGTGGGTCTGTTATATCGCTTCATAAATTTTCTTGTCTCATAGAATATCGTCGATGTTTCGACATTCAAAATGTTGTATTAACGAAACGTAGTGATAATATTATTAATATTAAACAAATTTTGAAATAAAAAATTAATTATTGTTTATTATTTGACAATATATTTATTAATGTGTACCAAGGAAACTCATTCGCGCTTAAACATAATTTCGATTGGGAGCAAATGTCAAAATGACAATGCAGTCTTTAAGTAATTCGTCTTAAACTATACCATGCTATCTCTATAAAAACTCGCTTGGCAGGAATTCTTCGTGGATTCAAGATTTAAAGAGTTCAACGGACTTGCATTGTGATAATGATAAATGACGATACAGTTTACGATTTAATATCAATCTTGGCCGAGGCTGGTGCTTATTATTACCCATTAGTAAAGTTTTAATAACGCAATACGGTGCTCGGCCAGGGGTGGAACCGTTGCGATTTATCATTTTCATCGCTTTATTAACGGCGTTTCAGTTATATTCAACTTGTTGATCGCTTATGAAAGAGGAGAGCATATCGTCTCTGATATTGAAGCTGCGCGAATTTGCGTTTCCGGGATTATTTTTAGCGAGGCCCGAGAGAGCTGATTAATCGTCTCAACCGAAGGTAGAAAACTGCATAGTAGATGTTTCGAAGAGAATCAGGTCACCTATATATCGGAAAATAAAAAATCATCTTTAAATATCTGTGGTATAGAAAAGATGATTTTCTTTTTAAATTAATATAGGAAATATTTTGCGCTCGAAAAGAAAGGATAAATATACATAAATATGCAAATATTTGAATAATTAAATGTCGCAAGCAAAATTATATTCAATTTTCAAAGAAATCACAGTAACCTCTGTTACAATCTTCGGAGAATCATCGATCGATGATATTTATTTCAAAATTCAAAATATATTCTAAATATTTACGATTCAATATAATCTACTACAATAGAATTATGATCGATAGATCTATCGGGGAAAATGGCGCGCGATACAATTTCACGCATAGCATTTCAGATTTTGAAATTTAGAAAATGCGAATGTTTTTCGCATTCGTTGTAGCTTAAGGTGTTGGCAGCGGATCTGTCCGAGGTGAGAAACATGAGTCTCCGGAGATTCGATTTCGCTGCTGAGTCACGATCTCGAGCTTGCCGACATGAAAAGGGGTCCATGTCCCCTTAGGGACATCCAGTATACATCTGATGCCTTAGATATCCCGAACGGTTTTCAAGACTGTTCCTTTATCCATGTGCGCTCAGCTAAACAACATAAAAATACGCAGACTAGAGTATTTTTATAATTTTGCAATTTTTTTTTTCCGTAACACAAAGAAAATTTATAATTAAAAGTTTATTATAAAGAATAAAATTATCCGAAAAAAAAACGTCGACATTTGCACGAAATTTTGTTATTGAAATACAAACGATATAATCTTTTTATCTCGAGTTTCTTTAAAGATCATTTATTTGGCCGCAGGAAGGAAAAAAACAATTTATTAAAGGAGGAAACGTGTTTTCGTCAAAAATGTAAAAAGCACCGCGTACAAGTCGATGATAACTCGGCGAACGGCAATGACGCAAAGTCACGTTGACGGCAATGAACATGACATCTTTCATCAAGCAACTGGACGAATGCCCCAAGTTCGACGTCTCAAGCCGGCGTGTGAGTGAAAGTGTCAGCTGTACGTCGTTTCTTGGCCAACAGTAGCCCCACTTACAGGATAAGCGGAAGATGAGGAATAACTAGAGGCGCGATAATTATCGGCCGGGCATTACGGTAAAGATGTTAACGCGACCTTCGATCCGTAACCTCGGACAATTACCACCTGACATCGCTGCTTGAAAGCAATTTGCGTATACATCGCACTTTTCCAGCTTCCTTGAAAAGATAGCGCGAGATGAGGAGGGAAAAAAGTGCCTGCGGCCGTTTATGCGCGTGAAGAGGCACAAAAGTGGCTCATTATCTTTGCAATTCGAAGCGTCGTTAGCGCCAATCCCTCTTGACAATCTTGACACTCTTCCTCAAACAAATCCGGGGTCAGCCAAGGATGGATATATAGAATATACAGCGGCTCTCGAACACACAGAAGCGCGTACTGTAAGCGGGCAGAAATGTGAAGAATTATAAAAAAGTGTGCCTAGTGCAATAACAAGCAATAATATTTATTGAGAAATAAGATGCAGATTCATCATCATTATGCTAATAGCAATGTAATTAATGCTACAATACGTATTTTATATCGTGACTCATTTTTATTATTAGATATACATCATAATTCTACGTTATATGCTGCATATAACTGCTTCTAAAATTTTCATTATTTAAAATTCTAAAGTAAACGTTTTCTTGTAAGTGTATTTGCTTACGACTCACGATGCCGCGAACGATGACGCGTGCGTATCCTGTATATCCTGCCAATCGTTTTTATTTGCAGTAGCGTATAGTAATAGCGGCATCGCTCGTTGAAGAGGAGGTGATTTACGCGAATATTTACACGTTCAAGGATGCTGTTGATTACCTGAAGCGCGAGAAAGAAGGAGGTAACGAGGTTAAGGTCATTTACCATCCATGACCTCGGCAATTACCATTCGACACCCTTCGTCTTCGTTTCAAAAGCAGTTTGCATACATTAGAAATGTTTGAACATTGTTCGAAAAGGATAGACGTGTCCGACCCTTTTAGTCGGCACATGATAATCCAAGAATCCGTTTTGTTGTTGATTGTTTCGAAGCGATCTGGGATTTTAAATACCTATTTTTTTCTTGTCACGGAAAAAGGACGGATGATTTCGACCGAATTTTTGCGGTGACAAAAGTAAAAATATGAGAACAATAAATAATATTAAAATAATATAAAAATTAAATACTTATTAAAAAAAATTTATATAATTATAAATTATTACATAGAGAATTATTATAAATTATTACATAGAGAATTATTATAAATTATTATATAAATTATTATACAATTATCAATTCTATAATTATAAAATTATAAAAATTATATATATAATTATAACAATCAATGAACACATTTTTTTTTTAATCTTAAAAATATAATATTAATATTAAATTCTATATAATATAATATTTCTAATTTTTATGCTCTAATAAGAAGAGGTGAAAACATATATGTTTGAAATATCGTGTAACTTTTTCTACCCTTTCTCACATGGAGAGTTTTACGGCTAATATTCATTGTGACCTACAGACTGTGCTTTAAAGCGCACACCTTTCTGAAAACCAAGGAAATTTCCAGCACTCTGGAAAAGTGTTGTTGCAGAAGGTAAGTGCAAAGGGATGTCCCGAAGGCACGATGGTTCAGAGAACGGGAGACGAAGAAAGAGCACACGGCAGCGTGAGACGCAAGATTAATGGATTTGTATTGTCGGCATTTTTTCAAGCGTTTTAGAACTACTTTTGAGAGACGAGAGAGAGAGAGAGAGAAGGGGGGGAAGAGAGGAGAGCGTCTCATTTTTCAAAAATTCCGCCGCGCGCATGGACTAGACAGAAAATCGCAATCGATTCGCCTCACGCTAATGGTTTCGAATTAAACCATGATCCTCTCACGCACAGGTAAGTCACACACATGATCCGCCATGTCGTCTTGTGTCAGATCGTTTAAAAATAAGTATTGATAATCGTGACGTCAGTTTTCTGCATACGGGCGGCGGCGCCATGCTCGCAGACTTACGCAATTCGCGATAGTAACACGTTTGATCTTCGTTAGATGATTTTGCGCTAAAAAAAAAAAAAGGGAAGTAAAGTCGGCTTGGATTTTCTTGAACTTTTGTGTGTAAAAGAGCCTACACATCTCCAGGAAAAATCCCGAAGGATTATTCTTATTGTAGGGATTATATTTTTACTAGCCACCGGGGACCATCGTGTCTAAAAACTCACGAGACAGGGAATTTTCGCTGTTTAGTAGTAATTTAGTAGTAATTTAAAGAACTACGTTAACTTCAGCATAGATAGGCAAAAATGGAGACACGGTGTGAAAAATCAGCGAGAAACACGACGAGGCGAAATAGGATGAAGTTGACGCTTTGGGACCTTCGATCTTTCTTACGAAAGGCGAAGATAGGAATTACAGTAGCTGATGAGCCGTAACCGATGGACGCACAATAACCCTCCGTAAGCAGTACCGCTATCTCTCATTCCCCTTTTGATACTCCTATCGACCTTTATCTTACTTCAACTTCGCATCCCAACTATATAAGAAAATTCTCAACAACCCAATCGTCCGCTTTGCATCCTACTATTTCTTGATGCAACGTGTCAATCGACATATCGTAGCTACATCCGTGTGTTAAATCATTGAACTTTGGTATTTATCGAGTCTATTGCATTATTTTTGCGACCAATTTTTTTATCGTGTTAATTGTATAATATTATTGCTCATCTTATATTTATTTTTATTATGCAAAATGTCTAAAGATCATTGAATATCACAATGTCACAAATACAAAAAACAGATTAAAAAAATAATTTTTATTTTAACATAGAGAGAGAGAGAGGAGGAAGAGGAGAGAGAGAAAGAGAGAGAGAAAAATTTATATAATTATAAAGAATTATTTGATACTAGAAATTATATAATTTGATAAACAAAGATTTAACAATGTAAAAATATTAAATTAGAATTGGTTAAATATTTGCCTATTAAAATAATATACTGACAGCAAATTTATTATAAGACCTAAACGACTAAAGAGACATTTCATGGTTTTAAAATGTGATTTTAATCATATGTTGCTATGTGAAAAATTTACACTATGCGCATATATTTTTTTAACACTAAGTATAGACCGGAAAATTTTTTAAATATGGTTTCTTGACTATTCTTGACACAAGGAGAACTTTCCGAGAACTTTCTTTCATCTTTAGATAAATTATCCTTTCTTCGAAATTTCATTCTTTCAAACGTGCATTAACCATTATCTAAACAAAAGAATTTTGCAATAACCCTTTTGACTTTGCAAACATAATGCAGCCAAATTCTTTGTGATACAATACAGCTACTGGCATGTCTATTGACAAAGACCACCGTGTAGAAAAAAGGTTTTCTGATAATATCACAGTGACTCTTTCGTTCCATTATGAAAAAATTTGTGCGTTATTCAAATTTTGAAAATAAATGCAGAAAAGCAAATTCTTTCTTTCTTGAATACTTTCTTGAATACTTTCCTTTATATACGGTATAAGCAACTGAAACATAAAATAAGATCGTTATTTGTCAAAGTTTATTTTTCAGTTTATAGTAAAACGTATTTAACAGATTCTCAAGAATCTATAATGTATAGACAAAGTGGATTTAAATGTTCCGACCAGCTTTGAGATTTCATAAAAAAAATTAATCTTATAACAAAAAATTTAACAAAAAGTTTTTCTTGATCAAAAAATGCTTTCTTAAGAATTTAGCGCCCAAAAATCACTTCCTCTTAAATTACTCTTATTTTACACATTTTTACAAATATCAGAGAAAGTATGCGTTTTTTAATAAAACATACTGAAATAAAAAAGTTGTAAAATTAAATTATTTTTCAAACGAGATCTAAATAATTGTAGTATATTCCATAGATTTTGAAATAATTAGTCTTAAATGTATAATAAAGTGTTTTTTCGACTATCGACGATCGAGAGCTTTTTAAAAATACTTTTCATTTATGATGTTATGGCTTTAGCTAATCTTTAATGTTTATCTTGCTTGTTAATTATTTTATGTGTAAATAGTATTGATATTTTCCAAAAAATTTATTAAGTTTTATTTTTTTTTATTTCATTTTCTTTCACGTTCTGCTCTTCCTTTCATCCTTCTATGATGATTAGTTTAAGCAATGCAGAAAAGTAAAATTTTCTCTGGAATAACCAACAAGTAAGATAAACATTAAAAATTAGTTAAAGCATAACAGCATAAATGAAGAATATTTTTAAAAAGCTTTACCGTCGATAATCGAAAAAATATTTTCTTGTTTGAAACTGGCTATCTCGAAACTTATAAAATGTATTACAATCATTTTGATCATTTTGAAAGATAATTTAATTTTCTGCAACTTTTCTTTCGGTTTTTTTGTTAAAAAACGCGTACTTTCTCTGATATTTATAAAAATGTATAAAATAAGCGTAATTTCAGAGATTTTTTTAATGCTTTAAGGAAGCATTTTTCGACCCGTACTTTACAAAAAATTTTTTTTCAGAATTAAGTTTCTTATAAAATCTCATAGTTTGGCCGAAATGTTTGGGCACACCCTATATATATAGTATATAAATACAATTTAAAAAAATTTTAAATATTTGTGTAATTTTCAAAATATATTAATTAAGACAAAGTTTTAAAAATATTTTTATGCTCGTTCGTTTTTTGAAATTTAAGAAATAAATCGTAAATAAATATTAAAAAATATTTTCTTAAAAATAATAAATTTTTTCTTTGTATTTATTTTATCAATCTTACAATGCCTCTTTATTTCAATACTATTTAAAAGTATAAGAAAAACAAATTCTTTTTTAAAGCAAATTTATTCTTTTCTCAAAAAATAGAGAAAATCGATATATGTATAATACAAAAGAATGATTAAAGCTATTTAAAGCAAAAATTTGCGAGCGCGAGTTCTTGATACAAACAGCTAAGATGTTCCAATCACTTTGCATTACATTCGAAGAAGACTTTAATATATTTTCACGGAAAGTTTGATGAGTCTATCGAATGCTATGTCCGTCCCCACTTTTCTGCCCTTTTTCGGCCTTCTTTAATCATTCAAAGTGAATCAATCACCTATCCAGAGACTTGCAATCGCGCCAGTCACCCTCCAGCCGCCGTCACCCAGAAAACTTTGGTGTCCCTCATACCCAAGTTCACTCGCAGATCCGACAACGAATGACGTTATCAAAAGCGAACATTTTCTAGCGTTTTTCTTCCCTTTTCACATCTCTTAAATTATAATAATGAAAATATATAGTATAATAAAAATATAGAATATTAAATATATATAGTATATACATAAAAATATTGTGTTATTTACAATATCATATAATTAATGTATAATATTTTTTTCTATTACAGCAAAAATATTATTATTACATTACATATAATATTATTATTACATTAAAATTTAATATATCAATGTTTGATATATACTTATAATAACAATATAATTCTAATAATAATGAAAATTATTATTATACTTATAATAATAATTTCCATTTAAATTAATCCAACTTGCTGCTTGTACTTTATCTACATTAAAATTGTACACATACACACAGATACACAGATGCACAAGACATTTATATTTATATCTTAAAAATTATTTAATCTTCGCCAAAAAAATCTCATAAAATAAAAAATATACTATGTATATAAAAAATATTTATGCTTGCAAAAACAATATATACATATATGTAGAGAAAGAGAGATATACATTATTTAAGATATACTATATTTAATAAGCATTGGAATAAAGTTTGTAGAATATTTTAGCAATAAATAGAAAATAATCTTATTTGCAAGATATAATATTCGCGCACAAAGTATTCGCATAAATGCCCATTTTATTAAGACTGAGCGTCTAAAAGGCGTACCCCCCCTTTTGGATCGAGGAAAAAAAGGGGGAGAGGGAGCATACGCTATCGTCTCCTTCGACATTACAGCCCCCGTTATAGATCCCGTGTTCACGAGGTTTCCTGTTCTCTCTCTCATTCGATCCCGCTTGGAGAGAACCAATCAGCGATCCCTCAAAACCCTCTTGCACCCTGCAACCCGCAGCCACGCCTGCCAATATAGGGTAGGTACCCTCGTCAGATCGCGACCCTTATCCTTTTTACCCGCCTTTCTTCTTTTCTCTTCTCTTGCTGGACCCAACTCATTTCGCAAAATGGATTCCGCGTTGGTTGTTCCTACTAGCGATAAACCACCATGTTTGTAACGTAATATTAAATCGATCGGATTTAATACAAAATAAAAAGTATTACTTCATATATCCTATTATTTACATTACATTTATAAAAAAATAAAATCTGCGTATTTTATAAGATAAAAAATAATAATTACCTTAGAAAGAACTGTGTAAAAAATCACATTAAATCTTTTTTATCAATAGAAATTTATTACTTATTGAATATATCAAATGATTAATATCAATACGTATATGATCAATAAAAGCAATAAATATTTATAATAATAATGATGAATAAAGTTACTTTACAATATTGTTATAAGATTATTAAAAATAATGATTACATATTTTTGTTGATTAATTAAATATTACATTTGTTGAGAAAGTAGCGTATAATATTACATGCTCCATGAATAATCATTTATTTAAAATAATATCGCATATTATATACGAAATACGCTTATTTCTTCAGCAATTGTAATATTTAATTATTCATTAAAAATTAATTTTTTATTAATTTTATAACAGTACTATAAAGTAACTTTATTCGTCATTATTATCACAAATATTTATATTGATGACATTGATTGTTATTGCTGATATAATGTATTGATATTAGCTATTGATATTAGCTCTGATAATATAATGATAAATTCGATAAGTTATATGATGTATATCGTACGCTATTTATGAAATATATATATGATAATCATAAATATATTTTCGTCATGATTGGATAATAATTGAAACACGCGTACACATATATAATGTATTGTGCCCCACTATTATGATACAAAAATCGTTCTTACAAATACCTGATTTTCAGATCTGACATGTACGCTTAAAATTTTTGATAATAAACTTATTGAATTAATTACTGAGATAATCTTGAAAATATTCTGCGTATACAAAAATAACATAAAAATGACTTTCTGTACATTTCTACTGATTCACTCTCGGAAAGTATAAAGTTAGGTTTCGAATCGCGTATAGATAAACGGACGTGATGATAACCGGTGACCATTTCGACGTCTACTGAACAGCCGATGAAGAAGGCAGATGAAACGTACGAGTTATAATAATCCGTGATAGCAACGGTGGCGATGTCGAGGAGTGGAGGAGCGGCTGTGCTGTCACAAAGGCATGCGCCACCCACCTCGACCTGGACGCTCACATCGTTAATCAACTGCAGCGGGACCCCGTAACTTTCGAGGTACCGATCCACAGGTATGGCTTCACTTCGTTCTTCCTCTGATCCCGATATCTCTACCCGAACGCGGTGTCAGATAGCTAAATGTGATGCTGAGCTCGCTTTATTTTTAATTAAACTTTATTTGTACGCGATGAGAGCTGTTCTCGCAAATCGTATTCTTCGCAAAAATCTCTACTGCTCCATTATTATAAAACAAATACATGTGCCTTTTGACGTAGATACGATATCAATGACATCGGTCAAGAATAGGAGATAACAGTCGCGAGAAACGTTGCGTGCATGAAACGTCACGTGGGATTAAAGGATTTACAATCTATTATTACGGAGACAGCCCTCGTAGAAAGCGCAGAAAGAAATGGCCCCAGTTGGCGTACAACGCTTTTAAGGGGTCGAAGAAAGTACGAAATACGAGGGTTTCCTTTTCTATGGTGGCACCCTTCTATGATATTCCCGTATGACGGCCCCTTTTCTACCAAGGGGCTGTATAGAGTAGGATAGAGCAGGATAGGAGCAGATTAGGGGGACTGGGATGAGGGGTAGATGCGAGCCAACCCTACCGCCGCCTAGCTAGCAACCCTCTTTCTTCCCCTCAGACAGCTTCGAGGTTGGCTCAAGGAACGCGACGTAACAGGAATGAATCGGGGAAGGGGCAGAGTGCACAGAGATGAAGGAGAAATAGAGAGAGCAGATAAGAGGAATAAGAGGACGCGGGGTGGGGAGGGGGAGAGGAGAGAGAGAGAGAGAGAGCCATGCCGACGCTGCTGCTAGTCAAACCAAAACTCGGCATGATTAATGATCGGAGAGAGGCAGAGCGCTGCTTCAAACAACAAACTTTTCCCAAGGAACGCTGGAGAATACAAGAAAAAATATATAAGAAAGAGGGAACTCTCTTTCTTCGCATCCACCCTTCAGACCGGCTAATACCCTCCTAGATCTCTGTGTCTCTCTCTCTCTCTCTCTCTCTCTCCCTCTCCCGTTCTCCCATTCTGCAATCGCATCCTTCGCTCTTCTTCTCTCTTTCCCTTTCTCTCTCTTTACTCTCCGCAGCTCTGACAGCCTTTCATTTCTTTCCTCTTTTCTTTATTTCTTTCCCTTCTATCTAGATCTCTGTCCTCGTCTCCTCTATTTCTCGTCCTCATCTCTCGTGACGGCAACTCTCGAGAAATGGTCACCAACGATTCCCTATCTCCTTACCTCTTCTATTCGTATTTTTACTATTACGTGGCTCTGTGCGAATAGTCGAGATAATATCGGGTGATCTGACTACCGTAGAGTCACGTATAGCCATATAAAACGCGCACACATATATATATATATATATATATATATATATATATATATATATATATATATACTCGTTTCAGCATAGACACAAAGAAGAATAATGTCTGGAAATGTTTTCGCCGATGTCATTGCGCATCTTCTTTCATCTTCTCTCATTTTCCGAAGAGCGGCCTAATATATATGACATATCTACGAATGTTCTTGTCCTAAAAAAAATAATGTAATTAGCAATTATAAACAATTGTAAATTATATCACGCGTCCAAACACCGTGACATGGTGTCCTTTTACGCGAGTCTCGCACATGCACATATAAAACGGAAAAAAACGAGGATTAGAAACGGAATTTATTATTCGATCGGGCATAATGCCGATGTAGATGGATATTAATAACGCGAGTGTTATACTCGAGAGAATTTCGCAGCGAAAAGTTCGAATACCACGCAGTGAAACTGGACTGCCGAAGCAAGCAATGTGCGTGGATAACCATTCAACCGTGGCTCGGGGCAACCTGGACTGGTGCATGACCGGCGGTCTGCCCGAGTCTAGACTTGGGCGCGCGAATGTGCTTGGTCATCGGCGGCTGGACGGAGGGTGTTCAGCGACTAACAGTAACTTTCTCTCTCTTTCGTCCGCGGCGTATCGAACGTAACAGTACCTCCTTCTCGTTTCCTCCTCTCTTCTCTTCCGTATTTACGCACATAGTATCATCACGTGCTTATAGCGTCGCGGCGACGGGAATAATAGCACTTATTAGCCCGCTACTATTTGCTGCTGATTCACTTGATGAGCGGCATCCTTAGTCGACATGTCCCATTGTGGTACCAATCATTTGCCTTTCCGCGGCGGCTAAGATGCAAGGCGAGGCCTCCACGATAATTCTCTTTTTCGGCTTCCTTTCGTTTTTATTCTCCGACGAACTGACTTCATAAACAAATAGCAGAGAGCGACAAGAAAAAAAAAAAAATACGCATTTTTCTCTGGATGCTTTCAATTCTCTCTCATTTATATCATATATCGATATATAAATGTTAAAATTACTCTAATTATATCAAACTATTATTAGTTATTAATAAATAACAAATAGCAGAAATATCATATAATTATATATTATTCATTTGATGATGCTTATTCTCGCACAGTATTAATGTGAGGTATCGCAGTAGTGATCTGAGCTGATGTAAGATGCTCTTTATTAAATAACTCTACGTGGACAAGAAGAAACCGACTATAAAACGTACAATGTCTAAGAGAGAGAAAGAGAAAGAGAGTGAGAGGGGGGGGGGGCAGGCACCGTAAGTCACACTCGTAAATTAAATTAAATGCAACTCTAAAATCATGACATGGCACAAACAATCAGCATTCATTCATTATCGATAGTCAGGAAAGCCGAATCACTGTCTTCCATGGAAATCGAGAACTACTAGATGCAATTTACCGCACTTAATAATTTCTTTCTCTTTCTCTCTCTCTTTCTTTCTTAAACTCTTTAATATTTTTAGTTTTTGTTTTTTTTATTAATTATTAAGCTTGTTATTATTTTCTCACTATGTAATAACAAAATATTTCAATATTTTAATATATTTTAACAGCCATATAACATAACGTAACGACAAATAAACGCCTTTCATAAAAATACACAATATAAATTGCATCAACAACTTTAAATTTAAAAGCAAACAGATATAATTTTGCTGGCTGCAAAGCAGTATCTTATCTTTTGAGAATATGTTTTCCCTCTTTCTCTCTTCTAACATATTTTAATTTCCTTAAAATATTACTCATAAATTATAATAATTATATTATTGGGAAGTGCTCCTGCATACCCAAAAACTATCTCAATTATATGAATTATACGAAAATTGAATATATCCAGAAACATAGCAAATATACTATTTTATTAAATATTACGATGGTGAGATTAGTAAAAACGTTCTCCAAATATGCCCTCTGCTCTCTCTTTTTCTTACTTTTTATCTCTCTCTATTTTTTTTTTTTTTTAAGTGCAATATATCAAAAACTTATGATTCCTTAGCAAGATACCTTGACGAGATTTTCTATCGATGTACGGATTGTTTCTTTGTCCAACCGGATGTTCCGGTATCAGTAACAATCCACATCGTCGATCTACTCTTTATTCTCGACCGATGATGTATTAGACGATGTGAAATGTTTTAGTACACCTACAATGCTCGGCGGACGGGGCGATCCATCGTCAATGAACATCGGGATTACATGGCTAAATGAGATTCTAGCGGCGGAATCAAAGAGGCAGCAGGTGGTCAGGGCCACAGCTATCTTTCCCCGCAGGATATACCTTACTCCCTTCGTATCCTCCAAAGTTTTACCACCTTCTTCCGCCATATTGCTGAAGAATCATTCTGAATATAATTTTAAAGAAAATTATACGAATTTTTTCCTTACAAATCATGTGAGAAATTTAATAAATTTTACCAATAAAAATAAATTCAAAAGTTGTATGATGATGTAAATTCAATACATACTTTATGAAATATTTTATTAAAAAAATCTATCGCGCACACATCTTAGAAAATTCTTTCTTGCGATTTCATATTTATCCAAACTAGAATTTATATATTAAAGTTATATATGAATTAATAATGGAAGAAATTAATTACAATTAAAAAAAAAATTTATATGAAAAATATACAAATTATATATTATTTAAACCGTTAAAGTAGTATGTGTGCGTAAAATAAAATATTTGCAATTTTTGAACAGGAACTAAATTTGTAAATTGATTTAATGAAATCTAAGATACAACTTGACAGATGCAACACACATGGAAAATATAACCGAGAATTTCAATTAACCAGTAATGTTAAAAGATAATTAATAAAAATCTTGGATATACGCCAACTGCGCGGAGCAAACATAAGCGTACACACAAAAAAACTAAACATTCTCGAGCATAAATTGAAAGTTTATCAGCGCCAGACGGATTAATAAATGAAGAGCAACGTGCGTAAACCGATTACGCAGAAAGTGCATCCGTGCCTGAAGAAAAAGGACACTGCAGGACAGACCAAGTAGACAGCCTCTTGCAAGGGGCCAGCCTAGTCATCATTAATATTATACCGCAGCGGCGCTCATCGCGGGCGTCAGATCTATGCCGACCTCTTTCTGTCCGCGTCCGATACAAGATGCACGGCTCGGATCGAAGGCCAGAGGCATCAAAAGCTTCGCCTTCCTCCTCCGTAGTCCAGTCCACAGACTGGACCTACGCCACGGACCCGCGGCCACTTATCGGCCGTAGATTCGTTATACCCTCTAGATCACACAATTTTGAATTGATGGACGTGCCGACCGCACAAATTTTCGAGATATCGGGTTCGAATAACTGCCACTCAATCGCGCGTATCCGCTCGTGTGATTTCACGATGTTATAAAATACCTCCAACAAGCGTATCGTAAATAATTCTTTTCGCATATACGGAACAAGTTTTCGTATCTCATATTAATCTGACAGCTTAGACGAGAGCTCATGAACGAGATTAGAGAAAACTCGCTAACGGTATTGATGTAGCGCGATCGGCGCTCTGTTAATTTGATGCGATTGTAGGCACAAATAGACGGTTAATATATATCGAACGTGCCTATGCATATTTAATATTTTTTTTAATGTATCAAAAGGACCCTCTCGTGATTGAAGCGATCTCATCAGTCATAAGAGACACGAAATTCATCGAGGTGAATGCCCCATTATTGAAGAATCTGCATATTGTTTGCGCAAAGGACCCGTTTAGTTGAACCCTTCTTTCGTTCGGATTGCATTGAATCCTGACGCAAGGATGTATATCAAAGTGACATTTCCAGGGTCAAGGTTTTGCGACAGTTTAATGTACTTAAAAAAAAAAGAGTAAACAAGAAACAATGCAATTTAGCAAGGAAAGTATAAAATATTGTGGACCGTATCGTGAGGAGAACGCATTCGATCTATCGCTAATACGAGAGTTAAAGGTTCTTATTTTTATACACCGGCACACAATCCCGGCAGCTAATGAATGCCTCGTGTCAGGCTGGAATGTTAATCGGCTAGAATTCATCAATCACTACTACGAAGAAAATATGGAACGATGTAATTTACGAAAACTAATCAGATAACTGCGCGTTATAAGAGCCGGAGGGATATAGGATAGATATAACTCATAATTGACATAATTAGCATATTGCAAAAAGCAAGGAGAGGAGATATTGTTTCCCTCCCCCTCCCCCCACCCCCTCGTAGGCATCTAATCTCGCGTAATCGATACAGGCCCGGCTTTCTCTCCAGTCGATGAAATTGATGATTAACTCGCGGAATACATCCGACGTTTCGAGCGCGCGAAAAACCATTCTGTTCTGCATTCTGCGTTATCTTAATCATCCGAAGCGATTATCTCGTCTCGTAAATTGAATATTACGCGGTGTACGCGAAACACGGCGTAGTAGAAAAAAGAAAAAAAAGAAAAAAGTACCTAATCGTTTCTTTCAACGAAACGAGAGGCAGGAACAACTCTCGCGCCGACTGTGTACTTTCCCGATCGGTCGTGGGGGGACGTCGCTTAAAGTGATGCGGAATCCACGGAATCGGGTCAATAGTTTCGTAAGACACGGCTCGCGCCGCTGTGCTTGGACGGAGAGATACGGATACAATGCGCGGCTCTATGAGAGAGAGAGAGAGAGAGAGAGAGAAAAGTGGCGGAGAGCTATATCGCCGCGGTTTCCTCGCGGCCGCAGCCGCAGCCGCCGTCGGCTGGCGGGTTGGCAGGCAGGCAGGCAGCCGGCTGACTCTGGCTGACTCGGATCTGCGCGCACCCTCTCCCTACGTGTGTCACACGAATCATTAATCTTGCTATGTTTTCTCGCACATTCGAATGTGGATTTAGACTCCGAGACGAGACTCCGAGCGCGCGAGGATCTCTCTCTGGAAATGTACGTAAACGCGCGTCCAAGCGTATCTATCGCGCGGGACCGTTTGTCTCCGTCCAAGCTCGTCCAGGCTCAGAATGGCGAATCAGAATGGCGAGACCAGAGCCTGACGACGTGAACGTCCGGCGAACATCGCGATCCGAACGATAATTCGTTCGTGTGCGTGTCAAGTACGTCTCTTTGCGTGTACGTAAGGGTATACCGATATCCCGATACCCCGACGGCGATGCTTCCTGCGGAGCGTGCATGTAAGCGTGATTGGATCTTGCATTGGATCGCTTCCATGTATACGTCACTTTATTACTGAATCAGAAGTTATTCAAATAACAGACGTCAATTAAAGGAACAATTTGCTGTGTAAAATTGAATTTGTTGTATACAAGATTTTAATATCTATCGATTATAATAAAATTATTATTTTATGTTCACCAATTTAATATATATTTTATAGAAATATTTATAGAAATAAACAATATTTTATAGAAAAATCAGTCTATATTAAAAAAAAAAATTTTTATTTATACATAAAAATAAATTTTGATTAAATTTCTTGTTTTTACAACTCGTTCTTTTGAAATAATTTTGAATCATTATCTATGATAATATTTATACCGGCAAGCTTTTTATGGCTTTTCAAATATATGTTAATCACGATCAAACCACCTGCATTAAGCTATTAATAAAATGATTGATTGAGATGCAAAAACATGCGATTAAATTAATCATGGTATGTTATTAGCGTAATTGAAGTTGCTTTGCCATAATAGACATTTAAGGTAAGAATTAAGATACATTCGATTTAAACGCCTTATAAGTTTTCCGTATTAATGTAACATTTAAACGAATAGTAAAATCATTTTGCGGGAAAAGTTAAGTATGATTGCGCAACAATTAATACAGATATCTTACATATTTTCTATTTGTTTTACATATTTTTATATATCATTTTTGTATGTATGCGATTTATTTAACTAGAAATAGAGATATTAATAAAATGAAAAATTAAATACAACACAACATACATTCCAGAATGATAGTAGATTATATCTTTTTAATATTATCACGTTTGATTGCGTGTTTGTATAATATTACTTATATCTTTATGCATATTTTTGCGCGTAGAATTTTAATTGATTAACACTTACGTAAACAGTTTTCAATGTTGTTTAAAAAATTTTTTCAACATTATTTTTATAGCAAACCATCGAAGACTGACAAATTTGTTTTTTTTTTTAAGAGAAAAGTATATAGTTTATCGCTTTTATATAAAAATATATAAACATATTTAAAAGTACAGGCTATGACGCGTAGAAAATTTTTAATGGAAATTTCTATAACGAAGCACCAGTTAGGAATGGCTGATTTATGCGAGGCGGTAGCGTTTTTCCCCGTCGTGTCATTATGAAACTACTTTTTTTTTTTATCCACTAGATTATGCTACGAGTGAAAAGTGGGCAGTCCACTCGATTGGTAATTACACCTGTGTGTGCACTTCATTAGCACTTATGAGTAGTTGCGTAACGACGACTGGCATGTCATTTTAATATGAACACGATCAGAGATTAATGGATTTGCCACAGCCTTTACAGAAAGATTCAAGAAATCGTGCATTCGCATTTGATAGATGTCCATTCAATGAACGGTCGCAAAGAAATAAGCTATTAAAAATATATGATGCATGTATTAGATACATACACGATATAAAGAAAAGGTGATATTCTCTTTAGATTGGAATATTAAACGATTCATCAGAAAATCGCACAAATAAGTATGTGATGTAACTATTTACACATATTCTTGTTAAAAAAATAAAATTTTCTGATAAAGTATTTTAATATAATTCCAAATTGCCGCACACTATTAATTGTATTTAAATCGCCTTTTTGAGACATGGAGAATATATTAAATATTAAACTTCAAATATACACATTTTTATACATGTATAAATAAAATTCAAAGCTAATAATTATTTCATCAAAAATATAAAATATATGTAAAAACAATATTAGATTTTATTTTAAAAAATATAGAAACAATAAATTTAAAAAAAATGTGTATATGCAATGTAAAAAAAGAAAAGATATTTGAAATAAGTTTAATGAGTCTCTCGTGTATCAAAATAATATTAATTAAATTTTGCCGAACAATATGTTTTCAATGCACGTTGTGAAAAAGTTATCCATTTAATTTAGTGACGTTAAATATTTTATATAAATATTCCGCTTCGTTCTCATACTGATTGCGTATATAGAATTTGAATCTACCTGTATAAAGTACGAGAAAAATGTGCAGCTTAATGCGATGTGTTGGTGAACTTATATGCAACAGGTCACGCTAGACGTAGTAGTTCATCATCGACACTGTACTAGCATATATGCAACCAAGTCCATGGGCGTAATAACGTTCATTAATTCTTTTTCGTATTTGTTATTTTTCTGTCGCTATTAATACATTCGTCCGTAATACGCATAAGTGAATACAACAAGGTATCCCTAACGACCTAATTATAGTCATCTAATTATGCAGTCATATAGGTCAATATCTCCATGCGATATACATATTATATCCATAAAACTTTTTTTTACAATTATCATTTCGATTTATATCATATTAAAAAATTACGTTATAGCGTTATAATATCAACAAAATTTTTAGAATATTATAAATTTTGTTATAAGTTTTCATTTCATTATATTATAAATATTTAAATCATTACCTATATGAAAACTTTGAAAATATAAAAATATTGATAATCTTTGTTGATATTGATGTTTGTCAGAAAAATGTGGAAAAATATATATTCAATATTTAAATATTCGATATGCCAAATTAATTAGTGCAATGTGTGTGTCTGTAAATTTATATATATATATATAATTCTATCACTCATTCAAAGATCACCGTTGCTTTGTATGCACCACACAAACCTCTCTAGAACCGAATTTGTCGCCTCTTATCAAACAAATTCGGATCTACAGGGTAGATGTAGAGCATTAACTGGGCTTTCTCTTGTATGGCACATCATTCATCTATCATTTGTTCTCTTATCTGTTAAAAGTGCTTAACGTACGTGTCTTAACTTCTTTATCCGCCCAGTATGTGATCTTCGGTAGAGACTTCACGTCAGGTACCATTTAGGAACCTGAAAATATTTCCCTATTAATATCAGTTTCTGTAGTTTTGACTGTAAATACATTTATACGCATAATTTTTTTCGTTTTTATATCGAACTTGTCCCGTGCTAATATAAATATTACTACATATAAACATTTTAGTTTCCTTATTAAAAATATATTATATCTTTATCCAAATGTTGTAACCCTTTTTATAAATTTGCATATTTTTATTTTTTTAAACAATTTATGTGAGAGCTTAGAGTTGTGTTAGAGCGCGTATATATTTACAAGAAATAATTGTTGGAATTGTAAATTATCGTTAATCTCAAATTGTAACACGCTCACAAGCATACAAAATGCTTAGTCATACAAAAATAGTCCGGGTTTCTCTTCAAGAAAACAAGGCAGAATCCGTTTTTATTAAACTCTGAGTAAACTTCAATATCTCATCACGACAGAAATATCAAATTAACAAAACTAATTAGTGTTTTAGATGTATCTATTTTTTTAATATAATTAATTTCTAAAAATTATTTAAAAACATTACAAGAAAATTAATATCGGTCTAAAATTATCAGTGAAAGTGAATTTCTCCTCAATTATACATTTCTATGCGATTTAGTTTCCTGAATTGTAATCGATTAAAACGCATTGCTTCTTTTCTCGTGTCATTTTTATTATCATTCTTAATTTTTTAATTGTTTCTGCCACGTTTCTCACATAATATCTTTAATGCAAGATTTTGCCTTATGTTTTGTCCGTACAAATATAATATCAATGTTTATATTATTTGATATCATAGTCTTAATTTATTATTTTTTTTTTTAAGAAAATCTAAAAAAAGAAGTATAAAAGGATTTTATATTCATATAAATTATGTAAATCAAATAATAGCTTACACAGATATATATGCAATCTTAACTTTATGCGTAATATCTGCAACACATATATGGATGATTGTTTCGTAATGCCTTTTACTCTCGTCAAAGACCTGCCCTAACAAATAATGTGCTATCGAGAGGCATAAACATTGGAGCCGTTTCTTTCAGTATATTTAGATATGCTGTTATAGATAAACTCTGTTATGTCACTTGACACGCTTCATAAGTGAATATCGTACTCGGTTATCTCGGTGACAATGATCACATTACACCTGCACTACCGATGATGATTGATGCTCGTTCCTGGGATCGAAACCACCTGAGCGTTAACGGCTCAAGGATGACACAGCTGAATGTAGCAAGGTCGCATTCTCCTTGGTTTTCTTCTTCTCCTTCTTCTTCTTCTTCGTCTTCTTAGCGGTACAGCTCCTTTTATTCCTGTACGCGTGTCGATGTACCTTTCATTTCCAGGTTACTTGGTCATGTTGCTGATCATCTGCATGCAAATAATGTATGAAATAAATTAATATTTTTATCACAACAATATTGATATTACAAGAAACGTAAAGTATATTTTACAAATAATATGTTTTGTGACAATATATCATGTATTAGATAAATAGAAATATGTTTATTTGGCTTTAAAATATCTATATGGCTTTTAGCAAAAAGATGCAAAGTAAAGGATATAAATAATCCTATAATCGTCGTAGAAAAAATGTGTCACAATATTTATATAAATTAATTTGCTTTTGTAAGGGAAACTTTAGACGAGATTTTGAGTTATTAGGAATATTAGAAATCCCTTCTTAAACTGCGTGATGTTAATCCTTTTAAACGATGACTCTCGGGGCCTTGATCCGGATTAAGGAGAAAATCTGAAAGATCTGACTTACTCAAGATATTTTGTATTCTTTAGCTTGTAAACAGCTAACTTAGCTACTGACATTAAAATTGTATCTTTTAAGAATCATATTATTATTATGTGATGTATCAAATCTTCCATTCTCTTTCAAATTAGAGTAAAAAAGAATTATAATAAAATAGAAATTTAATTTAATAAATTTAAAATAAAAATGATGTTATATTTTTATATTTCAATAAATTTTTTTATTTAACATTGGAGAAGTGTTACAATATAATTTATTTAATAAATAAATTTTAAATTTTATTCAGTAAATAAAATTTAATATGTATATGTATAAAATAAATATTTTAAGTAAAATATAAAATAGTTCTTTATAATTAAATTTAACAGCTCTCTTAATCTTGTCGACATCGTCGTATATATTTATATGGTACAGTTTAAATTAAATTTTATATGAAATAAATTATCTTTAATAAATATATTATTAATATATTATTATTGAAAAATAATCTTAACATCTTTTTTATAAAGATTTAATTTAAATATTTTATTTTTACAAATAGACATTGCTATCGACGATGTCACCTTTGACTTCATCTCGCAACTGACTTTACCGACATGTTGTAATACGAAAATACTGAAATTCCCTAGATAAAAGCTGTTATTTTATATTAAATCATCTTGTATTGATTTTCTTAAAACAACACATTTTCACATAAATTTCTTTAAGAACTAGTTTGTTGATCGTATAAATCGTATATATTTACCTTCTTTCGAGTATAATAAATTATATTTAAAGCTGAGTGTGTGGATTACATCTCTGGGGATAAGCCATTGTAGGTAGGGATGATCATTGGCAATAAGACGAAAGAGTATATGCGTTTCGTAGACAAGCCTTCCTTCTATCGACCCGAACATTTCATCCGCCCCAGGACGCCATTACTGAATATCATCTGTAATATTCACTACGTCTGCACGTCGCCAAAAAAGCCGCTCTTATATGTCATTTACTGGGCATAATTTACGATATAAGAGCTACTGTTTTGACAACAATTACAAGAATTTTCAACTAGAATTAAATAAGTCATAACCGATCAAACATTTTTCAAGATACTTATTATGTAAAATATTATGTATATGAGATTCATTGTAATATGATTATATAAGATGACAAATTTGTAATGTAGCAGATTGCAAAAATTAAAAATGAGATTGTACTTTGCTTCATTAAAAGTTTAGGACTAACAAACGCAATATAAGCACATAAGTAGTTTTATATATTAGTTTATATAATTTTGTGGCTAACATATTTTGTGTTACATATGTAATACTTTTTATTAGAATAATATTATGTCGTAATAATAAAGGAAAATAATGTATTCTTCCGTAATTAAACATTAATTTTAAGCATTTCATTATTATTTGTAAAATCTAAAATTTTACCTTGTATGTAAAGCACGCCGTGACAGAGGAACGATGCAAAATAAGCAGATGTTTGCGGAATAATAAAAATTATTTAAAGTACCTGCGTTGCTGGCCATCATATAACTGCTGTAAAAATAAATTAGAGAAATTTAAGAACAATCGCCAATTTAATAAGCAGCATAGTTTATGCTATGAAAGTTACTTACCTACAATGTGAATGAGTAGTTCGTGAATGCGTTTTAATAGGAAGAGCATTCGTGTATCCTCATTGCATGATACTCTCCAACACAAAGAGAATCTCCGGGCTTGTTTCATGGCCGGACAGAACGTCATGGCTGAAGCAACGAATAAACCAATAAACGGGGCAACCATCTGCTTGCCAGCCGGCATCTTTCCCTTCCCTCTCGCTTCCCTGGCCGTTCCGCAACTTTATTCTTCTCCCCTCATGTTTCTTCCCCAGCTTTCTCTCCTCTCCCCTTCAGCACCATTTTATGCGATCCTGAAATGAAATCCATGTGAGGGCTCACAGCATTCGTGTGGAACTCGCGCGGCTTTTGTACCGCGATAATAAGCGAATCCACCTACAACGACGAGTCTTTATCAGAATAACTCGATATAGCTGAGCCGAAGAACTTTTTTACGCAATAAATACTATTCCTTACTGAATGTTATAATTGCCATAAGTGTATAATTAATTCAAAAACATTTATTTATGTGTTGTATTATAATATATATATTTATAAAAAAGACACAATCTCGATATACATTTTTTTAATACTTTATTTAGGCAGACAGAATTAAAATCGGAATTATATTTGTTTATTGTCTTTGGTAAAAATATTTATGTTACATATTAATTTAAAGTATTAAAAAACTATTGATTATAATATATATAATTACAATTATAAAATAAAATTACTGTGATGAAATACTATAGCGTAATGTGAAAATAAAGTTGAATAAAATAACAGTGTGCGTAAAAGACGTATATAGTCTATATATTATACAGTCTTTTATATAAGGGTTTTCGAAGACAAAAACTTCAAAGAAGTTCAGAATGCGCAGCAGGTCGGCCACGAAACCGAAGGTCAAATAGGTCGTCATTATCCGAAACCTATTACCTATAACGGACCGTGATACCTGTTCCAATGCCAAGAAAAGAAAAACGTTGAGAATAAACGCGCTCCGCTTAGAAAAATTTCCAGTAACATTCATGTTGACCGAATAAAGTCAAGAGAAACGTTAATTTTTGTCAAGCTATACATACATCTTTTTATCTTGCAATAAACTGTGCAATATTTTAATTAATAGTTAATAAAAAAAAATATATATATATAATTTAATGTACGCTTAAATTTTTAAATATTTTTGATACAAGTTGTAGATTTTTTACATTATATTTATAGGTAAAACTTTTCTTCGTAAAATTCTACGGTAAACTATAATGATCGTTATAATAATCTAGAATTGACTGCATAATCGCCTACAAAAGATTAACGAGACCTTGTAGCATTTCCGACGCAAACATTACGCAGCATGACGTCATTTCTTGCGGAAATGTGTTAATTTATTACACCGGTATTTTAATTCAACCGCATTAAGAATTACTAAATTGAACGTTAATAAGCTTGCAGTGGGAAATTCAATATTATATAATATATTACAAAAGCATAATTTCATTTCTCACTAAATTATCAATTAATAATAAGCCTTGTAATCTCCGAAAATGAGACATCCGAAGCGCGTAAATGGTTTCTTTATTTACATATTAAATTGCGTATATAAATATTATCTCTCATTATAATATATATAAATTTAATGAATTATTATCTTGTAAAATTATTTAGATAAGGACAATACAAAAGAGACCAGTACACGTGTCTGCCACGTGTTGTTTGGTAACATCCCCATTAAATATATAGCAATCACGGTGACCGTACTTCTCGCAAGACGCAACATCGATCACTAACGCTTTGTCGTGTCACGCTACTTCTTGTTTTCATTCACGTGCCGCTTCACGGTTACATTCAATATGTATTAAGCTTATATCTACAAAAAAATTCTTTGCTTCTTACGATAAATTTTTCGCGGTTTCTTTTGAAGTAAATATAGGCTAAAATATAGATAGAAAATTTTAGAAAGAGAGACACAAAATTATCAATGAATTAAAAGATTTCAATTATTCTGTATTCTAATAATATATTGATATATCATGTTATTTGTTTTAGCAAACGTTTAAAAATAGTTGAAAAATACAAACTTCTATTTCGTGAAGATCAATATTTTTGGTGAGATACTCAACAAGTTTAGAGATTGGAAGTTTAGATGTGGAATGTGGACGCCGTAACTTCCTTGATTGGATTCACAGCCGGTTTGTTCTCGTGTACACATGCTCACTTTATATTTTATAGCTTTTGTGAAGAACTGGGGAAGATGGTTCTTAAGTGTATGTGTTCACCAGATGCTTCACGAAAAAGTGCAAGTATAATGTATATTAATTTTGCTTAGAAATACATAGAAGAAATTTCATTTATATTTATCGCTACTTTTTTAATCGTGAATTCCCTCTATCTCTCTAAGTATTTATAAAATATTTTAAAAAAGTAAAAGTTGAATTAACATTATGCTTACTAAATTAATATAAAAATTAGTCTACACCCAAAAAAATGGAAAATCTCAAACTAAATTAAAGAAATTAAATCACAATTGAACTAATCATTTGTCAACCTTACTTGCAAGGATCGCGCAGATTCTAAACAAACCTAATATTACGTACGGCCAATAGTTTCTCTCTCTTTTCAAAAGACCACATTAATTTTATCAAAATTCATTAATTATATACAGCCGAAAATTTTTTTTTGTTCACGAAAATAGAGCACGAAATTTCTCCTACGGATCCGTCGAAGGTCTCGCGAACATCGCGATGTGTGAAAGAGAGATTTCCGTTGTACAACTGTATACGTACTATCTCGCAAATCGAGTGAAATGAACTGAAATGAAATCGTGTTGTACGGGTGAGGAACGCAGTGCAAATCGATCGGCATCCCGCCAGATTGCGAGAGGCTATACGGGAATCGCGAAATCCGCCACCGTCGGCGCCACCGCGGCGGTGCCTTTTACGTGTCCAAATTTATCTCGTCGGCTATCGACATGTTTAATATTTATTTTCCTCTGAATACATCGATCTGAACATGTTATATAAAAAGAAAGGCCAAATCCCTTCCGTACTCTCATATCATCGAGATTAATTAATCTCTGAGGAGAAATGCAATAATTGTATTTTTTCTTATCTTGAATGTATATTCCTAGGAATTACGAGATACGTGAATACTCATTTAGATTTCTAATCTAAGTGGAATATTTTGTAAACAATGTTATGTTACTTAATGGAAAAATATAATTAACACAATGCTATGCATTTTGAATTTGTCATACATGTCAAGGAATCAAGACATAATTAATTTATAATAATTAATTTAAATAAGAGAATTCTATTTTTACTATCATTTTTATAGAAAGTATGTTTGGCTCATTGTCAGTATAAATTTGTCGTTATAAATAAAGCCAAACTTTTGCGATTTATTATTTATTCGAAGCAACAATAAATTTGTTTTATTTTGCACTGCAATAATTTTTATACATTAATAATATTAATCATATTAATAATATATTAATAATATATTCTCTTAAAAAAAAGATCTTTTCCTTTGTACATTTTGAGAAATTATGTTAGGTAAATAATATTGTCTGCTATCATCATATGAAGTATCGTGAATTGCGACAGATCATTTTTCCGCTCCTCTGTAGCCATTTTCAGTTCTCGTCCGATAAAAATAGATAGTGTCAAGGACATGCAGAATGTCAATATAGTTCATGTATATCGAAATCTCTTTTAGCACCAGTTAAATCGACAATTATATATTTATCAGAGAAGGAAAATATATTTTATTCTTTCTATAGATTTTTTTAAATCCAATTACTAGCAACTCTTTAATTTGACGCGTCACTAAATATTATCTTTCTCACAAATAACAATGATTTAATTTTAAAGAAATGAGAACGCAAACTCACCCAATAATTACGCGAATGTATCCTCAACACATCACTGATTTTACGTTCATACACTGATTTAATTATGAGAAAATCAACTATTTTTCGACGGGCGTGCAAGCGTCCATAGGAGGACGAATCGTCGAGTTGGGGATGAAATTGTGCGCACCGAATCGACGCTGGGCGTCGCCATCGTAGGGATGGAACACCGACATGGTGGTGAATTCAGGGTTGGAATGGAGGGGAGGATGTCGAAAGTCGAGCAAGGAGCTTCGTGTCCGACCGCTGCTACGGCGACCTGCAGACTGCAGACTGTTCTGTCGAGCGACTGTTCGGCCCTCCTCGGTTACGAACAGTCATTAACATAAATTGTCTTCGGTGACAGTTACCACCCCACTACTTCTATAGGACAATATAAACTCAACACAGTCGTGTAACATTGCCACACAGATTTTCAGATTTTCTATTTTTACTTATATACATTTTTGTCGACATTTCCCGAAATATTAATTAGTATTTTTTTTTTATATATACGCTCTATGCAAAATAGTTTCAGCGCATTTCCTTAATTATTTCAAGCTAGCTCTAATAACATTTAATCTTTATTTTGTACATATAAAAAATATTTTGGTTATATGTACATTATATTTTTTAAATAAAAAACATACATATATATATATATATATATATATATATATATATATAAATTATATTGCAAATAATAAAAATAAATTTGTTGAAACATTATTATAATCATTTTTTAATATTGTAAAAAAAGTCTTATTTAATTAGCTATTTTAGATATATTTTTTATTTTAATAATATTTTTGATATGCATTATTATATTTAGCTGATATATATACAATTTATTTTATTCTTATTTTATTTTGTATGTATGTATAGGTATTTATATTAAATTATATTTTTAAAATATATGTATATTTAAAGTTTTTTCTTTTTATAATATTCTCTGTGGATAATAAATAAACTTTTTAGCTTCACAGGTATATTACTACTGTATTGTACATATACGTCGAGTTTATTGTGAGTTGGGTTTATAGTATGCCTTAAAAAGGTAAGAATGTTGTACACTACGTGACAAAAGCTCTACCCTAGAGAATGCACAATGCAATCCCTGTATACCTGAATATTTCTTAGTGTTAAATTTAACGATAGTGTACTATCATTAAAAAGTTATTTGTTTTCTATTGTAAGCTAAACTTAAGAACGCGTATCTACATAAACTGTGTAATAGAAAAAGAAAAAGAAAAATGTTTATTATATTTTGAATTTTTATGATACAAAAAAAGAGTTTATTTGAAAAAAATCAATGCATGATGATTATCAAATGTTCGAGTTTTATTTTTGGACAATCTTTATATAACTTAATTATTTGCGATATAGTTAAATAATATTAAATTTATATAATTTAATAAATTTAAAAATTGTACAAAAATTATAATAAAAAATTGTTATAGATTTGTGATGTTTTATCAAAACATATGACATTCTGGTCTTTGAATAATTATATAACTAAACATAATAAATATAAGTTAAAATATAGAATAATACATATATAATTTATAAAAAAACATTTGTAATAATCATCTATATCACAAATTAATCGCAAAATAAAGTGAATATTGCATAATTATAAGATATAAAAATACTGTTATTAACAAATTTTTTTTAAAATAATGCATTTATTAATATGTATATTAATAACATATCCATAAATCTACAAAAATTTTAAGATTTAAAAAAAATTTCAGTTCATAGCGCTTTTACGCGATATACTATGATCTTTTCAAGATCGTATATTTGATGTAAATATAATCAAAGTAAAAACCTTTGCAATTAATATTCTACTTTTCTTCAGCGTGAGAGCTTCATAAAAATTTTTTACAAATCTTTGAATTTTTTAAATGTTTTTTTATTATTACAGATATTATTATTGCGTTATTGTATATTTATGTATGCTTCTCTGAAACACTTCAAGTGAGTTTAATGATGTTATGATTTCTCTAAAGATTCAAACTTTGTTTCAGTCGGATTAAGTTCTCGATATTCATTGTTGATATTTCATTTACTAGCTTTGGATAGAAGAGAAATCTGTGTTGCAACAAATTCTTTCACATTCTTCTTATAAAACTTCTTTATGTTATAGATATTAGCTACTCAAACATTGTCTTTACAATTGCATTTTTGTTATGTATGATTAGTTGTTAAAATAAAGTTATAAAACTTTATGTGTATATAACAGAAGACATAAAATTTTAGTAGTTATCAACTAAAGTAACTATCAGGAATCTTTTACTCCAATGATATATTATCGACATTTGAGATCCAAATGATCTTCACATCAATGACTATATATAAGTAAACCTTAATTATCATATGAAGATTAAACGTAGGATTAAATTAGCTGTTAATAATTAAAACTACTTCAAATTTGAAAAAAGATTAAAGCTATAGACAAATGTAATAATTTAATAAAATAAATGTTTGTGTTTCGGAAATGATAATTTTTCGTATATCGTAAGATATATAGGCAAAAGAAGACGAAATCGATTGAATGAGATTGACATGAATGGAATTACCTCAATTCTTCTGAGCATATTTTTGTATCAGAATTACGATGAGAAATCAGGATCGGAATCATAAATCAGATATTATAAAGCAGATAGGCGCGTCGAGAATAAAGATAGCCATTGTCTATTTTAATAATCTAGATTAGAGAAAATGGGGGGTCAACTCCTAGCGAATCGCATCTAAGTGTAACTGGTAGACAGACAATAGGAGAAATCCACATTAACGACGATTCCAAGACATTCGACCGAGCTCTAACTGATTCAAATCGAACCGTTTATCGAAGTAGAGCGTGACCTCACTTATTGTTAGCCGAACTGGAGCCTCAACTCAAGTACTCGTTCATGTATATACATTCTACGCGTTTGGCATCACCAAGTATCGTGACACATGAAACGTGAGGACATTGCATAGGTAACGTCTCAATGAGACATTCCATTTAATCGGCATTGGAAGTATGATTCTCGATGACATTTGTGAAATCAGGATATAAGCGAAAATGTAACAATGTGATAAGCCATCCGCGGCACGATGACGGCGACGCATTAATGTGTGATGCTAAAATGTGTGTGTCACATATAAACCATTGTACGACTCATGGAAATGTGCTGAATAGATACTTGTGGCTTCCCCTTCAGATTTTTTTTCAGATTTATTTTTTAGAATAAAAATAAAAGTGTTAATTAACACTGTTAATAATTAAAATTCCTTCGAAAGAACACGGTTTAAACTATAGGTAAAAATATAATTTAACATTTTTACATTCAAATCATTATACGCGCATAAAATAAATAACGCGCGCGTAGCGCGCTCTTATAGATTTCTAGTGCATTTCAAAATTACCGTATGTAGATATTCATATTTAAAAATATTACTGGAGTAAAATTTATAACAAGAAAATATTTAAATAAGTTTGTTTCTTTTAATATATATACAACAGTATATTAAGAAATATATAATTATTTTTAAAATATAAAAATCAATTCAATTTTTTGTTTAAAAATATATTAGATTTAAATTTATTATTTGAATGCTTTGCAAAGAATAAAATGATATTATATTTATTCAAAATATATAACAGAAAAATTTTGTAATAAATATTACTGTATTATAACAATGTTCTATAATCTAAAGATTATAAAAATTATATTCAATTAAATATATTTATATCTCTCCTCTCCCATAACACATATACATAAACAATAAGTAAATAATTTTAAAATATAATGCGCACTTTTTTTATTTTTACAACTTTAATAAACAATTTATAAAATTACAATTTTCCACGCCAATGCTGTAACTGCAGGTAGTTGCAGTTCACGCGTGACAAACTCCACCCTTTGTGAGTGGTAGGCTTAACCAGCAAAGGACCACCTCTCGTCACCATCAACCCCACTTCTTTTGGACACAATTTGATTCATGATGGCTGCTTTTCGCTTATATCACCATCTTTCATAAGCCCTACAAACCATTACAAGATTTGTCGACCGGTATTAAAACTAGTATCGACTGATTCTTACCGACCTTACATCCTTACATCCTTACAACCGACCATGTGTTACAAGGACCCTTAAAGTATACTGTTCAGCTATTTATCACAGATGGCATAATCTCTGGTTTGTAAAAACAAAAACGAATCGTGACATCCGATGATCTGGCCAAACTGAATTTTTAAGAGGATAGTGTTAACATTTTAATGACGATATACATATATGCTTCGAGAGAAACAAATCTTGACTTTTTTTGCGAGTACTCGACAAATGCAAAATATGTAATATTTTACATAATAAGAGAATGATAAAAATATTTTTGTACTCTCTACTCGAATTCTTTTCGAGCACCGTCTAGCGAACGATTTAATATATATATATAGCATATCATATTATAATAATTCCTCTCGACTCACTGCGTGTAAACGTCATATCGCATTTACAGGCACTACAGTGCACAACCTTGCTTGTCTGTTTCACCCAACCTTTGAACTCCCATGGGTCCAGTATTCCGAAATATATTTTTGTAACTTGATATTGGTCAAAGCAGAAAAGGAATTTTTTTTTATATAGAAGATAATGTTGGCTAAATTTATGTTTAAGATGTTTTAATAAAGAATGTCTAAAGAACAATTTATATATGAAAAAATTATACAATTTTATTTAAATTTTATCTAAATATATAAAGGGAGAAAGAATCTCCATTATTTAAATTTTAAATAAATAATAAAAATTGTTTGTAAGTTACTATACGAGATTTGTCATTATTTCTAATAATTTAATCAGCAACTATATAGCAACCGTTCTGGCAATTAATAATAATAAACATTCATAATAAATATAACAAACATTTAATAATAAACATTCGTAAAAAGGGAAGTTGTGTTGACACCTTGATAACTTGTGAATCAATACAGCGAGCTTCTCAGAAAAATAATGATGGAATATACGGAGTTGTTTGCGGGTAGAACTTCCCCATGCTACTCTTCAGCTTGGAAGCTGCTACCAAATCTCAGCCCGTCACTACCCGTGTGATTGATATCTGCCTTCCCCTCTTCTTCATCCGTACAATTCGCATCACGAAGAGAGAAAACTATTTCGTTTCTCACTTTCTTTTTCACGATCAAACTCCCACTCTCGCCCGATCATAAAAAAGCGTTTACCATTTTTCTCATTATACTTTTAATCAGACATATAAATAAATAACAATCTAATGATAAATGTAACGATAATAATATTAAATTAGGTTTATTGTTAGCTTGAAAAAAAAAAAAGACAGTTGCAGCGAGACAATAAATATACGTTTTGCGCAATAACAGGACGGTTATAGTGTCAACATTTTCCCTGAAACAGTATCGTGAAAACTAGCGCGCGCTTCAACCACCACCCCGCCACCACCGACACTGCCAGTTTCAGGTAACGCAAGCAGCAACATCGGCGGGTTAGGTGAGTAGGCGATGGAGTACCAGCCGAGTTCTGCGGCCGTCACGTCAGAGTGACGAGTGCCTTCCCCTCCAACCTACCCAAACCCATCCACCCAACGTCGGCCACCCAACGTCACCCAACGCCACCGCCAGCCACATACCCTCACAGAGCCCTCGGAGGTTCCCCGGAACCGCGGAGCACCCCCTTTCACTCTTTGCTTCTCTTCGGCCTCTCTTCCTTCAACTACGGCCGACTAGTAGTCGAGGAATTCGAGTTGCTATAAATCTCCCTTGACGGGCGCGATGCCAACATGGCGAGGAAGGGGGGGGGGGCGGGACATGGGTTGCGGAGAACTGCGAGAGCGAGGAGATGGGGAGGGGTGGCGGTAGATAGGCGGAATGGGATGCTAGAAAGGAAGGGAACGCTTCTCGCCGTACCAGGAATTGTAATAGTTTTGCTAGAGGGGTTAACGCGGAGGTGGTGCGAGAACACACCCCGCGAGAATAGAAAGAACCCGAAGATCGGACGATGTGGCACTGTGTCTAGGTGGCATTGCGGAAGCACGCGGGGAGAGAAAGCCTTCGCTTTTGTTAAGATCTGTCACTCAAGATTCGTGCGGGGACGCGAACGAACCCTTCCGTCGCGGTTTGAAAATTGTGAAAGCAATTCTCGCTGACGGCTCCTGACATTTTCTCACTCGAAAGAGTCCATGAAGATTTGTATGTATTTGCAATTTTTCAAAAAAAAAAAAAAAGGAATTAAATAAGAGCAAGATGACAGCATGCTTGATAAAAATCTATAAAATAATTATGACATATTAAATTATTACAAATATGTAAAAATATAGAAAAAATTTTACTAATAATAAATTTTAAATAATAAGATTCTATATTCTTTTGCAATTTAAAGAGAATATTATTAACGACTTAGTAAAACTACTTTCCCCGAAATGAGTTTTTAATCTTGAAGCAGTAAAAGAAATAAAGCACAAACAAATTACGATAAGAGAAACTGGAAGTAGACATTCTTAAGAAGCAACAAGAAGAAACTGAAACTTTTCAGGTGTCGACTGCATCGTCGTCGCACGTGAACTATGAACTCGTCGGTGAGTTCATCAAGTAAGTTGGATTGAGGCAAGAGTCTTGTTTTCTTTGCGGCGATTTAGAAGCCCGATAAGACCGCTCATGATTCGACTAGCGCTCTATATCTATCTCCTAATGATCCATCGTGAATGGCGAGCACCTTTAATTTACCGATGTTACATCGATAAAGACGCTATCAACCGTGTCATGTAATATATATGCTATCTAAATTTAAATTTTCTTTGAATTTATTTGTGGAATAATATGTAACACTCTCTTTACAAATATATATAAAAATATATATATGTGTGTATGTGTAGTTAGAGAAGTGACATCACATTTAAAAGAAAAAAAAATGTAAATTTACGATATGTGTAACAAATTCATACAAACACTTTACAATAGAAAAATTTTTACAACTCTTTAAATCATTGTAATTGATTTATGGGCAGAGCATTGATTTATGAGCACTTTTGCACGCAATTTTGTCTTTGTCTCAATCTTTTTCTTCTAACATCTCGGTGACAATTTCAAAAATCTCATGCATGAAACATAATACAGGAAATGCCTTTCAATAGTCTTGTCGAGAAAAACGTACTACAATACGTTTGTATAATTGTGATTTACAACTGCGATGAGTCATTAAACTATCAAAACTCTATGTTAAAGTTGATTGCAATTATAATCAAATTCAATATTTTAGATATTTTAATTATTTTAATTATCATTTAAATATTTTAAAACAATCATTTAAAACATCATTAAAGCCTACGAGATATTGAAAATTGGCGATAATTAAAATATAAAGAAAATAATTTAAATTTTCAAATATCATTATTGTGTCAATTAATGAAATGCGGGCATTTCTCGAAAATAGTGTCTCGAGATTGCGAAGAGCATGCTTGGGAGGCATAAATCAATTAAATTATAAATTACTATACAGAAGTTGAGCAAAACGACCACCTGTTGAAGATAGGACAAGGAAAGTAGGATGAAGGGATGAAGTGGGGTAGCTATCTCGTAAATTCTGTGCTGCTACCTACCTGTATCCATGTATAGAAACGCTCACTTTTTATTTCCGTTCTCTTTTTTGACCGTGAGCTGTTTCTAAAATATAATTTTCACGTCCTTCATTTGTACATATCGTTCAATATATTTTTATATTCATATATTTTTATATTCAAATTCTCAAAATTTCTCTCAACACCATCCCTTTCTCTTCCTCTTCCTATCAACATATAATTACTGCAATACGATAAACGTAATTAGAGACTAAATGTATTATTTAAAACTATTCGCAACTTTTTAATCTTCCATTGTAGAAAAATACAATTTTTGTAAATAAAATAATTAAATTGTTCCAAAAATTACATACTACATATTTTCTGCATCGAACGCAGATGTAAGGGTTTTTGATAATTTCGCAATTATTGATAGCTTACGTTTTATCAATAATTGCAACTTTTCCGTCCAACTGTCTGTCCGAGATATAATTTTGCCCGATAATTTTAATCATACTTTAATCAGAGCAGCGATTCACGTCGTTTGAAACTTGTTAATATTTCAACTCTAAAGCGGATTTGGTAGATAAGCGTATAATTGGGAATGCGAGGAAAGTAGTAGGTAGGGACATTGAGAGCTGCCAGGGATGATTAATTCTTGTCGGAAAGCGCTAGACCCTTTGGAACTCGGTTGTAGCGTCCCCACCATCCTCGCTTTTCCCATTCCATACTGGTCCTCCTCGCTCTTCATACAACCACCTCATTCCTCTCGCGCACTCAACCCTCTGAACCTCTCTTACCACCGGCAGACTTTCTCGTTTCGTTTGTTCTCCGCCCGTGTCATTCGTTATTACATCGTAGAAACTCGCGGATATTTGGAATTCCAAGTGACGTCTAAAGGGAGCCGGTGCTTTAACCGATAACTCGGTTTCTTACCTTAAAGGAAACTATGTCCAACGCTACTTTTGTTAATATCCTCAATTGGACCCTCGCCTAGCATATTGACGTTGTGATAAAAATTAATACTCGCTATATATGTATATCTGTATATATATTTTAATAATTTTTTCTTATTAAAAGAACATTGATAAGATTTTACATATATTTAGCTATAATCTCTGAAAATATACGTGTAAAAAATCTTATATAATAAATTTAATAACACTAAAGTCTCCCCCTCCACCTCACAATATGCGCCATTAAAATATTCTAAAAATATTGTACTTACGGTATATATTTTTCGTCGCATATTTTCCATAGCAAATTTATTTTTGTATTAATTTCAGCACCTTGAAGCTTTCATCCAAAGATTTATAATAAATTATATAAAAATTCTCTTTATGTCTTTTATAACGCAGTATATAGTACAATTTTTATATCAACGTTCAATTCCTCGAGACTTTGTAAAAAAATAAAATTTGTAACAAAATTCTATTTTATCTGAAAAATAAATTTATTTTATTCAGCAAACTTTTTTAACCGACCTTAAAATTCCTTACATTTTGCCAGTAAAAATCATACGGTTAATTCGTAAAATTTATAATAACCGAATGTTAAGATGATAAACATTGCTTTTTTTTTTGCCAATTGACATTGCGCATCAATTGGATCGAAAAATCTTAATAATAGTTCCAGAATCCATTTCATCTCAAATTCGAGCTCGTCCGGTGGGCCGATCCTGCAAGGGCCGAAGGAGCACACGCGTCCGATATCGGTTGCATTTGCATAAGGCTATCGTCTTTCCTTTGTTGCGGACTCGCCTCCCACGTACGTGGCGAGGCTGTCACTCACAGAGTTTCTCAGGACTCTCCTCAGTCTTCTCTCGCATCGGCCGCGCGCGGATCAGTACTCCTCTCTATCTCCCTCCGCGTTTCCTCCTCCTCTCTCCTTTTTTTTTTTCCTCGATATCAAACCTCCCTGCAGCATGCAAGCACCTACACCCTGTCGTTCGCTACCTTGCCTGCATTCCTGCATACTATTACACTGAGCTGGGCTTACACATTACATCTCCTGTAAGGTTCGCTTACTTGTTTCAAGTAAAGCCATGCCTTGTCGAATATTTCATGGTTTTTCTCGAAACGCGAAACATTTCACTTTCTTATACCATAAGAAAGATTACCAATGGATACGCGAATTCGCTTTTCAATATGTATTTCAGAGAATAACTATTTTTAAAATATCACAAGCAAGTGCAATAAATATATTGAATATTGACGTGTATCAAAAATTATTAATGATATCAATATTAATCATTAAATTAGGAGAATCAAGCAATTGACTCAAAAAAATTTATATACAATTTCAAATCGTGTTAAGTCGCGTTGAAAAATATGCTTATTATTCATTTCAATATAAGCTGTTCCTAAATAAATCATACATAATACTATAAGAAAAAGAAGGAAGTGAGAATAATTTCAAGATTTAATAAAAAAAAAAAATTCGTCATTAAATGTAACAATGCATAATTTTTTTTATCTCACTTGCTTGAACCACCATCGATATTACATTATGATTAATTACGAATAATAAAAGATTTTAGAAATTATCCCTCTCTAATTAAAAAAAATCCGTAATTTGAATCATCAAATTCGAGAGCCGTATAACTCAACATTTATCGTCCTTGTCTCATATTCACCATCGTATGAAACATTGACGGAACGTTCTGGGTGACAAGATGAGAATCTTTCATAGCTTAACTCGATAACCGACCGAGGCATTTCGGGCGATCACGAATGGACGGCGAACGTGTATAAAAACGTTGCAGAGGCAGCGGTCCCGTGGCTCAGGGTGTTTCACCAGCGCGCGATATTCCGCACTCTTCCACTAGCTGCTCTCTTCTTGCGAAGATTCTTCGATGGTTCCGGCAAAGTCGCCTAACTGGGGATAGAATGGAACGTGCTCGGTGGTAAAGGGACGGCAGGGGGGCAGGGGGAAGGGGGAGGGGATGGAGGCCGCATTAATAAAACATTAAGGTTTTGTAGACGATGTATCGATGTAGTGTTTATATTATCTTCTTTGATGTCGACATGTGAATTGGACAGATTTGTTATTCAGACTCCGTACATAAAAGTGCTGAAGTCTTGCTCCGCTCCGTTTGCGGACGGGTATCGACGACGACTCGGAACATCGACGGACGGACGGACATGCGGACAGACGGACGGACGGACGGACGGACGGACGGACAGACGGAACGAACGTGAGCACAGATGGATAAACGCGAAGCCTGTTTCAAGTTTGCGCTCCTGGATCCCTGCCACGCTTGTCAGTCAATACGCGGAGAAGGGAAGAGAGGGGAGGGGTGAAGGGGGAGGGGGGCCTTATCCGTACGCAGATAGCTCCTTCCTGTCGATGTATTTTCAAAACCCCGTATGTATCCTGCATTTGAAACACTTTTCCATTTCTCTTTCGTGAGAGAGAGAGAGAGAGATGGAATGTATCTCGTCAAGACGTGAGATAAATTTTTACGGAGGAAAAAAAAATTCTTATAAAAAAAAAAAAGAAAAAGGATTCGCGGAGAAGCAAAATTTCCTCCATACGACTCGGCGTTCCCCGGACTTCGTCTTTCGCCGTTAAACGTTTCCGTGTCGAATTATACCCGACATGATTGCTCGATAAATCCCGCACCTTGAACAAGACTTAATTTCACAATAGACGACTCACGCGCACTCATTTCTCGGAGCCGCGTGGTATCGACATTCTTCGCGACGTCGTGCCCGGAGCCCCGCGATTCCCTCTTTCCCTCCCCCCCCCCCGCCACTCGCCGCACGGTACCGTGATCCCGAACCTTGACTCTTCATTAATCACCCCGTGGTATCAATGACTGACTGAGTGACTGACGGCAGGCGAGAGGTATTATATACCTACGGTGTTCGCGCGAATGCTGATGCTCGTCGTGGGGATCTCTCTCGTCTCTGATAGACTGACGAGAGAGGCTTGTCTGAAAACTTTCTTGCACTTTCTCCTTTCCATTTTACATTGAGCTTAATAGCTTATTCAAGAAAATTGCATTTCCTTGTAATTCCTCTCCATGTCAATTCTCGATGCGAAACAATATATATATATATATATATATATATATATATATATATATATACACACATACACACACACACATATGTATATGTGTATTGATCAAATAAATAACGAATCGTGTTTATGACGAATGCAATTTTTTAAATGCGATGACGGGAGATACGGATAAATAGAGCGAGCGAATTAATTATCGCGATGCCGACGCATATATTCGAGACTCGGCTGTTTCAATCTCGACTTCTATTTTCCGAAGAACAGAAAGGTTCGATTTAATGGTGACCTTATGGTAGACTGGCGCCACGTTTACTCTTCATTTATACGGTACTCCGTTACGGACTATACACCGAAAGAGTCACGGTTACCTTCCCGCAATCCCTGACAAAGGTGCACGAGTCTACGAGCCAATCGAATATACGCGGCGTCATCGTCGGTAGCTTAGTACGATCTTAGTCGTTCGAGTAAGTCCTGTGACGGATCATGACTTGCGTTAAGTCCTGTCTTCTCTTGTTTTCTCGCTACATGACTCCTGTCCGCTTCGGTAGTTTTTGAGGGTGTGACTCTGCTTTATCACACACACACACGACCCTCTGCTGCCGATACGCGATCTTTATCGGCGCCTTCAGATTGAATAAAATGTCAACTGATCATGGTCGAGCGTGCATTCGTAGAATGTAAGTTCACGTCACGCTTAAAATCTTTGGCCGCGAGGTTAATTAATTTACGTATCAAATGTGAAATATTAATGCACGTAATAAATAGATATTTTTATTATTTATAAGTAAATATTATTAGTATACGTAATAAATGTAACGTCGCGAAATGTATTTGAATGAAAAATGTTTAAATGCAAAATTCAAATAAGTACATTAAATCGAAAAATTATTCGCGATATCGATTTGCATTTATTTATTATTGAATTCATTAAAAATGAATGTAAAAGTGACTTCATTAAAAATTTAATTTTTTAATAGCCAAGCAATTTTTCGAAAACAATTTATAATATTATAATAATGTCGAGACCAATACAAGGAATTGGATACAAGAAACTTTCGTGTTAGAAAGAACATATACCTCTCGTAGTATTTGCTCTCCATTAATAGTAAATTGTTCTTCGCAGTAGGATTAGTTTCGAGCTCTCCACTACTTAGATCCTCTTCAATCAATCCTTGATGATTGACTGAATAAAACTTCAGACCTTCTCACGCTATACCAATCCCCACTCCAGGTGATCTTTCGCCAATGGTGTTTTAAACAAATAATGTGTCGACTAATGAATAGTTGTAGTAAATACAAACTATGCGTATCGATTAAGCGTTTCGTCAAAATTAAAAAAAAAAAGAGAGCTTTGGAAAGTCTTCTTTCTTAAATAAGACTATAATTACTATGGAACGATATTTCGTTTTAATTGAAAAGAGATAAGCTTCTAAAACATTGCCGCTCTCTTTTTAATTTTAAAATAAAGTTATTTTATTCGGCAAATATTTCGATAATGAAAAAACATGCGTATTATCCAGCAGTCTTTCCATCAGAAAGTTCGTTTATAGAGCGTTCGTAAATAAAGCGTATTTATTCTCGTGATATGGTAGGGTTTCATATATATATATATATATATATATATATATATATATATATATATATATTAGAGGACACAAATATAAACATTGTTTACATTCCGTTGGCGCGTCTGTGGATGTGAGGTTGTTATGTTACTTGGCTAGAGAAAGCATCAAGTGTTCAGTTAATCTCCAACTCATTTCTTCGACTGAGGATAATCTGCGTGACAATTGAAACGAATTACTCTACGGAAAGAGAATCTGTCACAGAGAGCAACATATGTAAGTACAAGAGATATATTTCCTAACACGATACGTATTGGCCTTGACATTATTACTCGAACTTTTCTAAGGAAAAGGCGGCAGCCGAATTTTATTTTACTTACTGCTAAATTAAGTTTAATTAAATTTATCGAAACAATGTACACGCGTTGGCGTAATTAAAATAACGAGATATTGATGTATATTGTGTCGGTCAGCTATCTCGGTCGCAGATAACCCCGCACGCTGGCCATCGCGCAACCTTTCGACGTTATCGTGTTTTGTGTTTGAGCAATATATAAAGTACGCGCGTTAAAAAATTATCATATCGACAATTATAAATATAATAATTATCGCGCGTCGTAATAAACGCTGCTTCATGCGAAGCCCATTCGACTTTCCCTTTGTTACACAGCTATTAACATAATTAGGATGATTTTATTTAACTAAAAAGATTTTCTTTACGCGTCGTGCATCGAGTGTTCCCTTAGTCTTTTCATAGGTTCCAGAAAGAAATAAGCATCGATGATTTCTGTACGTCATACCATTTAATAATTACAATTTAAATTATATAATTAGACGACCTTACACGTACGGTGCTCTCTAGGTTACGTAGATGTAATAAGTAAGTATTTTTTTTTTTAGTTAGACTATTACGTATATTACATGGAATGAAATAACATTTGAGTGACGCTACGCGAACGTAATACTTGAGCTTAATTTAACTTGGATAGAACGCATTCTTTGCACCTTGACGAATAAATAGAGTAAATATCTGCATCTTTTCGTTTCTTTTCGACGCCGCTCGAACGAGTCGACAGTTTCAATAGGCATCGAGATAGCACGACTATAACGTATCCCGCGATGTGGATCTCGTGTAAAAAAGTGATGCAAATCTCGCATTACATTTGTGCACATCATTCATAGGTACGGAACGTGTTGTACGACACGCGGCGTAAATAACAAAAAAAAAAAAATAATAATAACGAAACAAATAAAATACAATATTAACACTGTATACTAAAGTCATTAGCAACAGATTCACTCTCAATACAATAATAAAGATAATATCAAGAATTTCAATAATAATAATGATAATAATATTAATAATAATAATAATAATCCTCACTATGCTTTATTTAAATATTCATATAGTGTACCAGGCGATAACGAAAAAAAAATATTATGTTGCACCTGGCAGCATTTTTTTTTTTTTTTTCGTAATAGAAACAAACATTCTTTTCTGTACATTCTAGGCACGACGAATTCGTCGTAAAGTCGCAGATAATTAAATACAATTTGAAAATACTGTGCCGTTTTTATTTCAATTAATTTCACGCAAAGTGTTGTCCCTGATAATGAATAGAAATTTCTCGTCTCGATCTAATTTAGCTCGGCACTCGACGATTTACATGACAGATAAAAGGAAAGAGAAAGAATTTTTTCTTTTCGTTAACGCCTCGTACAGTAATATAACGTCATTCGGTATCGTGTGTGTGTTATATATTCAATAGTTATGTACAATTCAAATACTAGCCTAGTTAGAAGGTCTCTTCTTTATTTGTTTCTTCCCCTCTCCCCTCTCCCCTCTCTCTCTCTCTCTCTCTCTCGCTTGTATCGCTTAGAATCTCGACATACTAAATTCCCTGTATTCTTCCGAATTTGCATCGCGTAAACACGCGGTTATGACAATTCAATTAAGCATTTATAGATCGACTGTTTTCAACGTTATTTTTATTTTTTTTTTCTGTCGTATCACAAGATAATCAATTACTCGAATACTAGCTAATTAGTTTACACACTTGCGCTCGCTTGCCGGATTAATTAATTAATCGATATTCGATCTTTCTTATCATCGGATCCTCGTCAGCGCGATCCGATGTAGAATAATACATCTCTTCCGTCACACAGCCCGATCACGCACCTGTACCGATAAATACGCGTAATCAGGCGGCACGTGCATGCACAATTTGCGTTAGATATTCGGCGCTACATGCGCACACATTGCACCATATCGAAAGTCAGACACACACACTCGCAACGCATCCGGGCCGTGTCATTTATCCCGTTTCGATTCCGTGCAAGAGATATCCCACTTTCCTTTTTTCATTCAACAGTTTCAGGATTTCAACTATGGTAGATTATAGAAACTAATTATGTTTCTATACGGATTAAAGTCACTACAGCCGACGCGCGAGAAACAATAGTTGAGTTGATTTGTTGTCATCGATCGGGATAAAATGCGCTCGATGCGGTGGAATAAAAATGAATATTAGATTCTACGCGAGATTTCCCCTACATATCGACAATATAGGAACAACGTGGCTGCTCCAGGGAGACATTGGTTAGATTATGCTGCAAATTATGTACAAAGAGAGATGCTGGGCCGTAGCTGCCCACCGTTTCATTATAATAAAATAATATTGCAGGATTGTAAAAAGAAATAAATATTACGCGCGAAATTCAATTTCCAAAATCCATTTGGAACACGCTGGTTATCTATTCTTTTTTTAGCGTTGCATGATAATTAAATTACGTAGTAAATTACGTATTCGAAGAATTTAAAGAATGTCTAGGGATTCGATATAAAAAGATAGAGAGATAAATACAGAGATATAGAAATTTCTAATTATTGATTCCGTAATTATTTTATAACACTGCAATGATATTGTATTATTTTAATTACGTTTAAATTATGCTATACAAACGTCTCGTTGTTCTTTTACTAATACAGGCTTAGTACATGCGTCTTTTAAAGCATATTTCTCATTTTTTTTATTAGAATATTTCATAAGATCAGCATAATTTATACGCTATCATAGATTTCTAAAGGTTACCTTTCTTTCGAGAAAGACGGGAAATATAAATATTAAGAGGCGTCTCCTATAAATTATTGTAGAAATTTCAGCATAAAAACTATTTTTCCTTGAAGCTGTTTTGAGTCTTTTGCGAATCATTTTTCCAGAAATACATTCGAAAGGGATTGAACACAAGAGAGAATAATGTATCAAAAAAAAAAAGAAAAGCAATAAATAAATATATTTCATCAGTAATTATTAATCTTAGGTGAAACAGTGCGCAGCCAGACAAGATAATTAATTAATTCGTTATTTGATTAATTAATTACTTAGACCGCTAATTTCTACATCTTAAACTAGAGGATTCGGTTTTATCTCACCCGCTGAGACGGTCTCTCATCCGCGTTAGTATGAATATTTTATAATCTCGTGTGCGTGAAGAGAGAGCCCCTCGGAGCGCGTCCAGTCTATTAACTCGGGTGCACGGCGCTATGTATGCAGAAAATTTTGGCTTCCCTTCAACTTCGAATAGTCAGTACAGTACTTGCGTGTCCGCATGAGCCGAAGGTTAGCGAGAATGGATTGCTTCTCGTCAGCCTGAGAAGGAAATTTTCTTCCTTCTCGAAAAAGTCTCGTTTCCTTTCCTTCTTATACAGTATTAAGCGCGAAATATAATTTAAGTACGTTTATGAACATATATAGAGAGGAAGGATCGCATTCTCCTCTCGTTGTTGCGCGACAATCCATCCGCTACCGACCATCGGCGCATTGCGGAATCGGCGAAACGCACCATGTGTTCTACTGGAAGTGAAGGCCCCTCGACGACCGCGCCGGGGGTTTCAAGGCCCCCGTTGACAGGCGTTGGCGCGGGGTCCGAGAAAGCGGGAAAAGCCTTTAGAAGTTCTGCTCGCCGTACATCCCGGGAAACCGGACAGCGTGTGCTCCGAGCTCGGCGGGCGAGAACTCGTCCTATGTGGCCAAGTGAGCGAACTGGCCGGGGTGGGGCGCGAACTGGTAAGGGTGACCGTACGGCGACATGTGGTACGGCACGATGTTCATACTCGCCATCTTGTGCTCCTTCTTCCACTTCATACGCCGATTCTGGAACCAGATCTTAATCTGACGTTCCGTGAGGCAGAGAGCATGCGCGATCTCGATGCGACGCCGCCTCGTCAGATAGCGATTGAAGTGAAACTCCTTCTCCAGCTCCAGGGTCTGGTACCTGGTGTACGAGGTCCTTTGCCGTTTCGTCTCACCGTTCGCGTTCACCGTACCTGAAAAAACAAACGTTACCGTTAGTTCGCGACAGAAATAGACGATGCAACCGTAAACCGTGTACAGGGGATTTGTGACAAATCCAAATTGGCGATCAGAGAGACACGTTTATTATTCTCGCACTCCTCGGGCAGGGATAAAATTAATTTACAAGTAAAAAAAAAATTTTTTGAATAATGTCATTTTATTTTTCAAACGCAAAGATTTGATGACGAGTGTGGAGTGGAAAAATGTGAAGATTGTATGAAAAGCATAGAGAAGATGCATACTACGAAGGGGTCCAAGCGTGCAACGCGTGACGACCTCGTTAATTATTTCAACGAGTCTCGTGGTTAATGCCTTCGCCAGTGCCGCTGGATCGCGAACTGGTCACTTGGCAGCTGTTTTACCTATTTGCTTTGCACGCCTCGGCCATAAATAATTTTGCAACGCTATTATTACGATACTCCGCCTATCTCTATTACACGTGTATTTCGTTCGCAAAAACTGCCAACGCGATTGCCGAACAACGTTAGAAACGACCCTCGGCTCAGCCTTGATTCGTTCGCAGTGTGACATAAAATGTCGCGTAAATCAAATGCGATTTGATATAATGCACCTCTAGGTAATCCGTTCTTTTTTTAAGTCTGAGATAAAAATTTGCAATTTGTCGAGTGAAAACAATTATGCATAATTGCCGCATTCACCGTCTGCTGAGATTAGGAAGATAATAAATATTTATACAATTCACATAATGTATTGAAAATAACTCACGGTCGAATTGATAAAGCATAAACCTCTATCGCTTTACGACTGTTTGCTCGCTAAAATATTTGTGGAGTCTGTTTTTTTTTTTTTATAGCGTTTGTATCATTATTTCGATATACTAATAATTTCTACTTTTTCTCCCCCTCCGTCCTTTTCCAGAAGTACTAATATAGAGGTTTTGGTTCGATGCTTGAGCAGGTGCTAGGGGTGCCACCTTTCCGTTCGTTTTCAGGTTTATTGTGAGCACGGGTCATTGCGGATATTAAAGAGCCGGTTCATTTGCAGCTATAATAGATGGCTATTAATAGCGCGGGACGAGAGGGAGAAGTGGATGAGTCGTGCAGATAAAGATGCAGTCAAGTAGGAAGTGCGCGAACGACAATAATCGGGCAACAAATTGCGCCGTTTAAATGGACTTTCGTTGATATATACTTGCACGCATACGCGCGCAAAAACAAAGGGAAACACACGAGGATAAAATATACAAGTGATCATAAGCTATTGCTGTCGCACGCGAATAAATAATTATTTCTCGTCGCGCTGTTTTCTCGAAAAGTTTTCGGTATCCGATTATAGCCGGTATTTCGTGTAACATCTATAACGTTTAAAGATCCGTTCCACGGCTTTGAGCAACTTTGGCTGAGCACTTCCACGAGAGTGAAAAGCGCTTTCGCAGAGAGGATGGTGACCAAGCAACGAACGGTTGAACAGCGAAGCTCCTACCGGGCTTAATGGCAGGACCCTTCGTCCGGTGTTATCGCTTTCCTCCCGATATAACACGTCGTCGGGTCGTGCGGACTGACTTTTTAATAAATAGTGTTCTGCTTGTGTGGACACGCGGACTCGTTCGGTCTGCATATCGTTTATCCGGTGCACCTACCCGTTTTGTAACAGACAAACGAAATTCCCTTTTCGACCACTCATTATACGATATTTTTATTCATAAAAAACATAAAAGTATCTTAACAATAACGTTGTCAAATCAATAAGCTTCTTATATTTTTTAATTTTATCTCATTGTTATATATATATAATTTTAAAACATTTTGTTTTTTTATTTTTTTTTATTTATTATTATCTAGTTGCGCGTATCTTTTTGTCAATATAAAAAGATAATTGGATAATCTTTTACATCCCTTTCTTTTTTTTTCTCTGTTTTATACAAAATTATTATAAAATTATTATAAAAAATTATATTATATTATAAAAATATTATAAATAGATGTTTTTTTGAAATACTAATATTCTCGCGTTTCTGATAATAAATTGCTATTCATATCTCGTCGATAGAGCATATCGTGTTGTTATGTAGAGGAATATATTCAATTGAAGACTCGGTGAGAAAGTTCTCGACGCTCATACGCGATTAAAATATGCTTCTTAGACGCATCATGTTAATTCTTTCAACCAACCACACACACACATACACACACACACACACAAGAGAGATCTCGATACATTCCGCAACGAGATGTCTATAACTGGTTGGAGGTTTTTATCGTTCCCGCAGAAACACGTACACAGCAGTAATAATCTCAGAGCGATGCGATTACATGTATGTTAGATCGCTGAAAATTATTTTATCTTCGAGACACTCGTAATTTATTGTTTTTTTTTTTTTTTTAATGGTCATGCCTTTTAATGCATTAAAGTACCGCGGTAATCGCTGACCCGATTAAATTTCACGCGTGTCAGGCACACCTGTTTAATTAGCATTTAGATTCTATCTGGCGCGATCTCAGTAGTTATTCTCGCACTATAAATTCTAAAGCATCGAGGGGAGTACGAGCCAATATGTTATTGTAACGTGAATTTCCGTAATCATACGCATGACTTGCGTTATATATCGCTTGGTAATAAATTTTGTAATCACATTGAATCTTAAGCGGATGCAATGAGAGCACTTCGTGCATTCCCTTTCATAAAGGAAGATTCTCTTCTTTATTTCTTTCTTATTTTTTTCTTGAAAATTTTTCGAAAAGTAATGAAAAATATTTTAACATCGTAAATATCTATTACTCAGATGAAAGTATGTAATTAATTATATGAATCGATAGAGCGATAATAATTATGTATTTATTTCAAAATCCCGTGAGATTACCTCGTCATCGACTATCAAGTGCCTTATTAATCGATCAATCAAGATATCGCTTGCTTAAATAATATTATCTATTGCATGCATTATGCATATGAATAATTACAGAGAAAATCATTAAAAAGGGAATTATTAAGTCATCTTAGATATTCAGAATTATATATATATATATATATATATATATATATATATATATATATATATATGATAAGTTAAGAGAACACGTACAGAAAAAAAATTTTCTCACATCTTCTATGCTATTTTTTTCTATGGATATTTTTAAATAATTATTTAACATTTTAATCCAAATAATATTAAATGTCGCAGTATTGAAATAAAATATATACAAATTTCGGTATACAAAATGTTCAAGTCTTCGAAACGACACTTTAGAGAGCGGATAAAAATTGAAATAAGAAGCATCTATCGCGCAATAAGAGATGTGCGAGCGAAGAGGGCCGGGGTGCGCATAGTCGTCGTCGTTGTAAGACTGAGGCGGGCTAAGCGCAAGGCCGTGTCGTGTCACCCATCTCGATGTCACCTCGTGTCGTCTAGCCTTTTCGTGCCTCGCTCTTAATAGAACGCGGAGCGCGCATGTATTTGCACCGAACTCTGTACGAAACGTGTCACCGACTGCCAGGCTGACGACTGTCCCCGTCTGCCTGACTGACAGATCGGCTGGTTAAGTCTGAGTAACACGTGACTGGGATAATACCGTGCGACTCCATGGCGCGTTCACGCTATGCGTCTGATTTTGACCTTCTCGGTTTTTAATACACCTCCTCTCTTTGTCACGTGACCTTTTCAATCACCAATGTGCAAGTTTTATTTATTATATACGAGAGGTTTTACATTTTTGCAAATCTCTAAAAGAAGCTGCCTACATTGTGAGAGAAACGGCATGGACAAAAGAAATTTTCTGACTCAAAAATATTCTTGAAAAACGTATATTTAGATGTTTGGAAAATCACACATGTGTTAAGGAATTGAAAAACTCTTTACGTTGATATTATAAATTCTAAGAAAATTTCGTTTTATAAAGGATTTTATTACAAGATTTTATTAATCACACATATATTTAATATTTTATTATTATTAAAGAGCACTTGTCATAAAATATATATAAAAAAAGAGCGGATTAAATTTTTAAAAATAAGTATTAGTCGATATAAAATTTTTTATACATATCTATTGCATGCAAAAGCAATTCTGTGTCACTTTATACATAAATAATAGTATTTCATGTAACAAATTTCATGAGACGTATAACAATTATTATTTCATATATGTAGTTTAAATAGAAAAATAAATCGCCATTTTTATCATCAGCTTGCTTATCTATAAAGTGATGCGTAGGTGTTTATAATATCACGCCAATGGTAGATGGAAGATATTATTCATCGTAGTATATTATTCGCGATAGATTCTAGATTAGGTGTTGAGAAAAGAATTAAAGTAATCTCGTGATCGTAATCGTAATGTATTGCATTCCGCCAAGTGCAAGTGAGTGTGGACGTGTCAGTGTATGGGGTGGGCGGGGTTAGGGGAGAGGGGGCGCATAAGCTCAGTATATGTCGGGAGCGAGTTCTACAAAAGTATATATAGAACTCTTACTCTATATCCCTCCCCTAATCCCCCGTACATATCTGAGTGGTTATCTGATACGAGCTCGAGAGCACGACCGTATCAATTCTTTCCATCTGCGCGATCAATTCAACAATTCCAAAGAAGCCAATAAAGATTTGTAAGTTTCGCGACGTAATGAACAGCGGAAGTTAATTCTTTTTTTCCAAGATTTTTTTTCAAGATTTCCTATAAATTTTCGTAATTAAAAAGGCCGATCTTAGTATTTAATTTGTATTTTTTACATGTTTACGATAAAGTGCGCTTATATGCAGGTGTCTAAGGAAGTCTTTCAAAGTGATTTTCAAAAAAGCATAACTTCCAATGTGTTACAATCTCTTTAGGATTATATCTTTGATCAAGAGATTCATATGCTTGCGAATAATGCATATGTTTCCATAAAACAGGAACTTTCTCTAGTGCTATGAAAAAAAAAAGAGGGACGATTTTCTGAAGATTTCAAAAATTTTTTAGAAAGAGTATCATGGGCGCCTTCATAAAGAGAAATATAAAAGTATAATTAATTAAATAATGGAAAAGAGACAATTCCTTATAATGTAAAATCATGTGAAGCATGATGTTTAGTCCGTTGCAACATCGTCTACATCGACATCATGAGAGGAAAAGAATGGTTCATAAATAACTCGAGCTGTTCACCATTCGTTATTATGCAATTACGATTGCATCTCTATAGCTTAGGTGGTCTAAGACATCAAGATCTCGTGTTCGGCCCTACAAGATAGTGTCTCTTAAAAGTTGTCGTTGTTTCAAACCCGAGATATTCAGCTAGTGCTATATCGTGTAATTGCCGTATCTCGCGTCTTCGTTTTCTACTCTGTCCGAGTTTTACGTTACTAATGACAGGCTTGTAATCTGTATTTTCTTTAATCCATCGCTTCATTCTCTACGCGAATTGCATGGATTATAGTTGAAAAGTTTAATATAACTGTAGTTTTAAACGAATGTGATGTATTGCAGTTTCAAGTTGATTTCAAGTCGACTTTTACCTCAAATTTTTAGAGCTCAATCTTTGCCGAGATTTTATTATCTTTATCAAATTATTTCAAATCTTTCAAATTTTTATCTGTAAAATTCTAATTTTTTACTTCATATAAAAATCACGTAATTAATCCAAATACAGAAATTATATAACCGCGAGATACAAATTTAACGTCTCCGTGAGAAGCTGCATTATAATCACATTATCACGCGTATTTAGATGTTTAACGATAAATCAGTCAAATATCAAGACTATTATTTTAATAATAATTTTCATCGAACCTCTCATCTCTCTTAGAAAATGCGCAGATTCGTGCTTATTTGTATATAAAAAAAATTGTAGAGTAAGATTTACACTCACACATCGGCGGCAATGGTGAAAGATTATCCCGATACACACACCGAGACATCTCTGGCCCGTCGCCAGTGTGAATAGCCATAGTGGCGCTCGTGAATTTTCGTCGAAAATATCACGTCGCTTCCGACGATGTATAGCAAACTCGTAATCCACGCACAATTTAAATTTATCTACACGCGCGCGTTCCGTCAGTCAGCCTCCGTTCGCCGACTCCTGATTTGTGACCTATCCGTACTTGCGCAGCTGTACGGCCAATCGCGAGCGGAAGATCGGCCTTCCCCGAACGAAATCAACGGTCTGTCGGGCATTTCCACGACGAACGAAAGAGAGAGAGAGAGAGACCGACGTCGTGGTTGATGATGGAGGAGGGGAGGGTCTATCTAGGTGTCCACGATCCACCTGTTACCGAAACGTTCAAGACCTGTCGCCTCGAGATCTCAGAACGCGGGATCTATTTCGATCGGTATACAAGCTGACAAGCTCGGACCACGCCGCGGAAAGTTGCCGATTATAAATCTCCGCGGTAGAACACGGGGGCCTAGTCGCTTTCAAAAGGATCTATTAATTTCTGCCCCACTCGCGCGGAGCACGGAAATCCTTTTATTGGCGACCCGTATATATACGCTCGATCGTGGCACGTGGGATATCCCTCTGCGCACGCTAATGAGAATGTCACGCGTTTGTTATTTTTACATTTGTGTGACATTTTGTAAACGTCTCGCCTGAAATTAATAGGGAGGCCCGATAAATATAAAAGTAGGTCGAGAGACGGACGTATATTCCATCACGTGGAAATAGTCGTGACGGAACTGGCAGGAATCTTTCTACGACCACGAAAAATTCATTTACGGAGAGAGATTCGATATTCGAATTGGGTCACCGGCGTCCGTATGTACGTGCAATCGGACAGTTATAAATAGATTTAAAAACTATTGCTTTTCAATCCGAATGGGGGGTAGCAAGTGGTTTTCAAGGGCTTGGATTCAGTTGGAAGAGCCGCGCTGGAAACGGAGGTGACGAAAGAACGAAGGGTGCGAGAATGGAGGAGCAAAGGGGGATGCAGAGAAGGGGAGGGGAGAGAAAGAGAGTGGCAGCCTTGCTGAAGCTTTTATGCCGAAGTTTGCGCGGCGGACGTTCCGCGGATCATTTGTTATCTTCCACGAGAAAGCTCTCTGACGCAAATAGGTTTGTTTCTGGCCGCTTTAAACGCTTCACAATAATCCGCGCGGACTCAAATTCAATTAACGCCTCGTCGTCCCCACGTCTACCAGCCCTCCCTCTCCTTTCCCCCTTCTCGCCTATCCACCTTTCCTTCATTTTGCACTTTGTACTCGCTGACAGCATACAAAAGCCAGTACAGTCTTTCTTTCGTCTCTTTTACACATGGCGCATGAACCATGAGAATATTGAGGTACGTGCCTCGAAATCCCGATGACCTTGAACCTCCGGGTATGTCCAGCCGAATGCGAAACAGCCGGGTATCCCGTTGCGCGATGTCGCGAAAGGTTTAAATTGCACATACGAAAAAATCTTTTTCTCTCGCTCCGCTTTAAATATTACGTCTCGACCAAGATCGAAAATATATGCCGATGTCTATCGTTTCTCGATAAGTATTCGTGTGCCTCTGGTACCGACTAAAATTAGATTATTCTTCTCTGGGTCATCTTCGCGCGGGGGGGAATTGATAGAGAGGAAAAGAGACAGAAAGAGAAAGAGAGAGAGAGAGAGAGAGAGAGAGAGAGAGAGAGAATAACATATTATCCATTCTCTCGCCACCGTGGATTGCGGAATCCGCGCGCATGCATGTGTAACATCGCGTTTGTACGTGCAAGAAACTGTCGATCCCGAGGGGTTACTTTGTACAGCCGAATGAAAAGAGAGCCGCAAGACGTGATCGCGCGCTCGCGCGTGTATATATATATATATATATATATATATATATATATATATATAATATGCGGAGGAGGGATGGTGGACCTCGGGGTCCTCGGGATTGAGGAAGAATGGGAGATAGAGGCTACGCGTCTCCATCCATCAGACGACGGTCCCGACCGCCGCGTCCGACACACGCGACTCAAACCTACCGACAATCTTCCGAATGCATTATCTTCTTCTCTCGAGGGTTACACACGCATATCATTTAGACCCACAGTTTTCTTATCCGATTCTCGACAATTTCTCAGTTTTTTTTTTTTTCTATTCCGCTTTTATAATCTAGAAATGTGTGCTGTGATTAGCAACGATTAGGAGAGATTATCGATTACGTGTCATATAATTTTGCCAGTGTAAAGGGCAATGAAAGATTAAGAAGTTAAACTTCTCAAACTTTGATAACCCACTGAGAGCGGAACAATAGCCCGCGTTTAGAGAACTCTTGAACTGCTAATTGACAATAATCATGCGCAGGAATGTACCGCTATTGCCGCGCGAAGTGGGCATCAGCGTTCCATAAATGTTCGTATGGACGCATACAAACGCGCGTATATAGAAGCGTGTATAGGCGGGCGTGCGTGTATTGGGTTCGCGTGGAACGTTCCTGCTGCGGGAAAATTAATGACTTACCTTCAGCGGGAACAATACAGTCAGCTGCGACTCTCTACGTGTGTCTGGGTACAGTGCGTCGCGGTGATGCGAGCTGCCTAAGGTCGAACAAAAACACACGGCCGCTTATGTATATACGTACGTATACGTGCGTATGTACGCGTACGTTTCGTTGCGTGTCACCTATGCGAATTGATTTATTCCCATCGAGAGAGCTAAAGAATAAATTACAAATGTCTAATTTTTTTATATGACGCACTTGTGCGCGCACGTATTTTTATATATTTCTATCCGATGACATATCTCGCCTCTTGTTTCTTACAAGTTAAATATAATTTCAACGATATGACGTACGTAAAATATTTGTCTATCGAAAATTAAAATATGCGCTCGCGAGGATTATTAACGAACGAGATGAAATAAATAATTTGTTGAAGAAAAAAAAAAAAGAAAATATTCGAAATCCAGTTCTCGACAGCTGCGACGAACGCCATTTGTTCCTTGTTCCGCGCGTGGCATTCGTCCTATCGAGCGGATAAATCTCATCGAAAGTGCGCGCGTGTGTGTCCCTTTTCCGGACTCCGCTCTGTGTCCTCTATGAATCATGCAGTACCTATGTTTCCTGGGTTAGGTTGCTCCTCTTAGGAGGCTGTCCGTTTTGATCGTCCATGGCGTTCCTCCTGGTTTACCCCACACGAGCGATGCCGCAAGCTCTTAGAACGCCTCACGCTAGTACATAAGCCTCGCGCAAGCATTTATTTATGGTCCCGGAGTCGCTCGAGTGTACGTAGGACCGCCTCTACGCCACCCAAACACGTTTCACCCGGCGCATCAGCCGCGGAATGAAGCTGTTCTCGTCTGAAATCTATCTTCGCCCTTGATTCTCTTACAGCGTAACAGTGAAAAGAGCATGTAATGATCCCATTTCTCCACAATAGTCATTTCACTTGAAGTTTGCAAGTGGGAGAACGTTTTCAAGAAACATTGCTAGCTATGAATTTACATATATTTATAGAATTATACTTTTATCACAAATCTTATTAAAAATATTATTATAACGATTATTCGTTTAAATAATAATATATATGTAAAGTAAAGGAAAATATATTTCGAACGGTTACATCTCTTTTTATATTTCTTACGCGGTGGATTTCTCTAGAAGGCCTCTTTCCCCCATGTTACTTTCGATGAGTAGGACCGAAATAGTTGCAGTAGAGGCAAAAAAAGAAGTATGCCGAGCGTGATTCCGTGCGAGGCACTTGCCATGACAAAATATACGCGCTTGTACTTTTACGGATTGAAGCATCGGAATAATTAGGTAATCGAGGCGTGAAAATCTCTGTCGGTTCTTGAAAAAGTAAATCTCAACAAGAAAGAGCAATGCTGTTCATATCTAACAGAATGTTGTGAATACAATGAATTACATCAAATTTTGAAAAAGTTGTTCTCAAGTTTCGATCAAGATTTCAATATCAAAATTAACATCGACATATATATACTAAATTACTATGTGATTTATGATTTCGTCCTTCCGGCAATATTTCAGATTGTATTTAATAATATTTTATTATTATTAATTGTAATATTAATTTATCTAATCTCAAATTTTATCTAAGCTCTAAAAATTAAATTTTTTTTTTTTTAATATTATCTGTAGAAATAATTACATGTAACAAAATAATCATACGAAAGATAAAAATTATATAAAAGAAAATTTTCTCTTTTCCTTAAAATTTATTTTTAATTAATCGAAAAACAAAATGCTTTATTAAAAAAAAAATTAATTTAAATAAAATTATTTGAATATTTAATAATTTTCTACAACATATATATGAGAACAAGCGAGCATTCTGACTAATGGCAGCGAATGACAAATATCTACATGGAAAGTTGCGCGGGATTTATTTCACGGCAGAGTTTGTTTCGCGGCGGCCTGAGCAAAACGGTCGAGAATTTGATTACATCACATTAGGCTGTACATTTTAAAAGGATGATGTAACTGCACAGAACCGTTGATCTCGCGTGATTTATTTATCGCTGGCACGGCCAAGCTCTATGCACGACTATTGCACGTTGTATATGCAACTTGTGTATCCTCTAAATCGAGTTGTCGCGACGGACGATGACGCTTCTCGCACGATTCTTGCATTACCGTTGCGCCTCGCAACGATCGCCCGCCGTGAAACGTATGTTGTTAATAATCATTAGCGAAACTCTTACAAGTGTGCGTGTGTATATGTGTGCTGAAATGTTATCGCGTGATATTAATAATACACGTGGGGAAATGCACGTGGAATCCTACATACCGCATGTGTGACCACTTATATTTTAATATAGTCATCCCACCATTATAAAATCTAATGTCCAAGAGAGAGATATAAGATTAAAAAATTGTACTTATTTCTAAACAAAAAAAAAAAAAATCAAATTTTAAAATCGTTGATATCGACATGATACACCTTTCCATTCTTTTGTCCTGCGCGTAATCAGTGCAGCGTAATCAGTGGCGCGAATCCTTGGCAAATCTGCGAGGATCCTCTCGTGAAATACGACGAGGGGAGACAAAATACACACGATTATTTCCTTTGCGAGGCGGATTTTTCGGTTCACGTGTCGTGACAAAACCACGAAATGTGTGTATACGCCGCGACGTCGCCCTTACTACGCCATTCCGCGTTGGCTCGTAAATTTTCAGAAGAGGGAATCTTCCTCGGGGAGGGTTTGCGCGTCGGCCGAAAGGGCAGGACTGCAGGAGCATAAGGATCAAGGATCCCCGTAGCGACCGGGCCACGCAGCAACAGGCGGCCCACTTCGCCCCCCTGTCCCCCTTCCCCCCTCCTCTCCGGCACACATCCATTACCCCATCGGCTCATCCCGTTTGCACTAGGCGCTTGCAATGAAAATTTATGTCCTAATAAGTGATTCACGCTCTTCCCGCGGTTATACGCAAACTGCAGTACGGTGGTAATCTCTTCTCTTTGCGCAATGTGTTCCGCTTCAAATGATTCTGTGATAACAATTCGCGAGCATGTATAGAAATAGAGAATCATGAATTTTATTGAACTTTCATATTCTTGTTCAATGTATATATACATTTGTTGCGATTAAGGTGACATGATTAAAATTATGTATGTATAACTATTTTTCATATGATATAACTATTTTTTATTGGCCATTAATTTATTGAGAAATTATGAAATTTATTAAAATATTTCCGTTAACGACAAAATTTACGAAATGGCAATATTTCAAAACACGAAGGAGGATACGCCGAGCACGTTGATTTTTTTTTAAACACGACGCGATAAAATTATTTTTGGACTGTGACAAAAAATTTTCTGGATTTTGCTAATATCTTGGAATAATCGTACGTCTGGCGTGAATTGATTAAGCGTTTCGTAATAAAAAGATTTTTGTCGGTATAAAAATGCAGTATGCTATGCGGTTAGTAAAACCAGTTCTTTGATGCGCGCCTTCGTATCTCCCTTTCCTTGTTAGTGCGCCGTGACCGTACATACGCGCGTGCATATATTTACTCAACTTCTCTACTTGTTTTATCTGCACCCTATATCGAAAAATCCGGTATATCGAGATTATAGTAAGCGAAAAGACATTTTACACTTCTTCCTTAACAGCATAAGGCATACATACACCAAGTGTGAAATACTGTCGCAGGTTGGTCGAATAAAATGGCAATCGAGAAAGAGCTAAACGTAATGTCACAGTTTATTTGAATCATTTGTATATATGTATGTACGCGCGCCGTCCCTTGACAAGAAGATTGTTCCACCAACCATCATATATTTATGACGTGTAAATGTGTTAAGGGCATTAAGCGAAATCCAGTTCCACTGGTTTCAACTGTCTACCCTTCCGGCGTGGGGGATTCGTATGTTGGGAATCACGTTGGTAGCCATCTATCAATCGGGATACAGAAACGTGCCTTTCCTCGCGGCGCTCTCCGCGCATCCTTATTTATGGCGGAATGATCGACCCGTAATTATAGACTCCGTGACGAAAACGACCTTCTGCTTATCTAAACAGGGGGCTACGGCGGCGTTCGCTCGTAGGTCTCGAGCATTTCGGAAATAAACCGCAAAACTCTTCATTTCACGCAGCAATTGCATGTTTATTCGCGTTTGCCCTCTCGTCGGATGATAGCTACTTATCTCGGACTCGGAGATTCCCACTACTTAACACATATCAAGGATGACCTACATGCCTGTGTGATTTTGCCAACAGCAAGGACGTATTCCGAATTATTTTTACAATTTCCGAAACAGAGAATATGTTTTAAAAAATTTCAGTATTATCGGATTTATATACAAATATTTTTCAATTATTAATTATGACATAAATTGTTAAATTTTCTCTAGATTTTGGAGAAATTTTCTCTTCACATATCTTAATATTTGATAAATATTTTAACGAATAAAGGAACAAAAACTTGCACACTATTCGATTCAACAAACAAAAGAACGAGAGAGGAAATATTAATAAATATTACAAAAATTAAAATTTCTGAAATCATAAATTACGGCTACTTTTTGCCAATACAATTTAATGCATTTTAAAGAAACTCTCATCATCTTTTTCCGCGAACGCTTTTATATTTTTAGTTTATAGAAAAGAATGATCGGTTTATAATTATAGTTTCTATAAGGATAAGGCCACTTTTTTCCCATTTATCTAGTCTCTTTTAAAGTGTCCTCTCTTTCTCTCTTATTCTTTTCGAATTATCTACATGTTAATCGGCAATCAACTGGCGAAATAATTATTTGCACAATGATAATTTGTTTAAACCTAATTATTATAATCACGCGAACGCTCTATATAAATTATTCATCATAAAACTAAATTGTAACTTACGTTACATACACACACACACACACACACATAATATTCTATTATTCAAATATAAAATAAAATACTTTGAGTTTTATTGAGAAAATGTATTAAAGTAAAATTTTTATTAATTAATAAAGAGAGTATGTATTATTAAGACACAATATGTAAGAAAGAGTTAGTTGGTTGCTTGTAAAATAATGCAATGTAAAGAAACTTAACGTACGATACGAAGTAAGATCATAATAATATGCAATTTTCAAATTAGATTCTCTTATTCGTATCTTTCCGCTATTGATAAATAGTTTATTTGTTTAGTGCTCGAATGTTTATTCCCTAACAGCTGGCTTCAAAAGCATCGCAACAGTTTGGACGAGGTCTAAACAGAATGTCTTATGTCAATGAACATACATTATCCTTGACAAGTCGACAATTATTTTTACTTCAAAGTAGTTTAGCATCTTCAGTATAAGATGCTACTTTGATTAAAATTCCAAATAATTTTCTCGTACATCTTTCATAATCATGTAAAATTTATTACCGTTGATATATTTTAGTTGAGATTTTACTGAGATGGATTTTACAAAAAGACCACTTTTACAAAAGAGAAAAGACGTCTTTGAAAAATATATTTTAACCCAAATACACAGTAGGAAATCTCAGACGGGGGCAGCCTTTTCATGTGAAGACAATTTCGAAGTTAGACCTCACAAGTCAATAGTGCATTTAATAACTATTTTCAATATGCATGCGCGCGCGCGCGCGTGTGTATGTGTGTGTGTGTGTGTGTGTGTGTGTCTAATTGTAAGGACCATTGCATTTGCACAAGATTTATGATTATTTCGCTTTTACTCTTTGCGCTCCACGATAATTACTCTCGCGTTAGGAGAATTTACAATGGCATCACTCTCGCTATAGATTATTATTATTACTATCGTCTCTTATTTACTCAATGTTGCACAGACAGAAAATTTTTCAGTATTTATATTTCATCTGCTTGAGACGAAGATAAAATCTATTTTTCATTACGCATCCATTAATCATCGGCGATATCGCCGTATTAATTATAATACGTTCTCAGATATCTGCGACGCTGCTGAAACGCACGCCTTGTGTCTTACAGTTAGAATTCTTCGCGATCAAAAGTTTGTAATTTTTCAAGTTCATCTACATGTTAGACATGTGACCCTTTGATAATATCGTCTAATCGGGGCACGCGCGCGCTCTTCTCGCGAAACGAACGCTCTTGCGCGAAATAATCTTGCAGGAGAGCGAGGGTGGAGGCGTAAGATGAGGGTAAAAGGATGCTACATTAACCAGGCGGACAATCTCGATGCGAGCGATCGGGAGAGTGGAAGCCGAAACGCGTACAAGAAAGATCCGAGTGTATCCCGAGCGTTTGGAAGGAGGGGGCCGAGCCAAACGGGGTCCAAGGCCTTCGTTCGAGCTAACCCGTGAGAGGACTAGACGGAGAAGGCAACCCTCTTCCCTCTCCCCCTCCCCCACCCCCTTCCCGTCTTTTCCCCGCGCGCGCCTTACAATGCAGCCTGATTTATGGCCCGGGCGCACATACATAGAGTTACACACGATATCATAATACCATTAATTCTTCGTCAAATTCCCCGCTGACTGAATCATACTGGCCGCGCAGTAAATCACGCGGGGCGACTAATGTGAGCGCGACCAGCGCGCTCCGCGCGCGCTGTTTTATCTCCTTTGAACCACGGGGGCAGGTGAATCTCTGAGAGTCTTGAAGCGCTGAATTACCGTTACCAGTTTCCTGATTCCTCCCGCCGCTGCTTTTCGAACGAAATCGCGGGGAACGGGCGCGTTTCCGCGTGTAATTTATACGCGATTAGACGTCCCGGATAGGCGCGATGTACGCATTGTTTGATGTACTACTCATCGAGCACTTACCGGGAGATTTGTATTTATGTAAGCGTTATTTGCTCGCTCGAGGAATTATTAACCGGCACAATCCTCGTTTCTTTGTCCTCGTCCCGTGTACACTTTGTCCGCTTTTTCTCGTCACACCGTAAGAACGACGGCACGGCAATACCGTGCGCATCGTTAATATCGATATTTAATTTTATTTTATTTAATTTTGTATTTGTTTAATTACTATATATTAACATTTGTCGCGCAAAATTTTTTGTATATTTCTCGAAATTCAATTAAAATCAAATGATTTAATTACATTTTATTATTATGTTTATGATCGTTTCTTTCGCAATAATAATAGCCTTCTTTTCAGTAACATTAATTTTATAAATAAAAAAAAACATAGCAGCCAAATAATTTGTTTATATGTGCTAATATTTTCAACTCTTTCTATAGTTTCTCTCTCTTTTTTCTGTAATTTAATACAATTTTTCAGATAATTTCTGTGAAGAAGCAAGTTCTATACTGAGAAAGTTGTTCTATTAATCTTTGAATATATATGCATATTAATCTATAACTATCACGCGATATTTCTAAGATATGTATAATGCATTTCCAAGCAATATTTATGGAATATGCTTTTTCACGTCAAATGATATACATATATATATTGTAGTTTATTAATTTTCTCGCTCTTCTTATGCAACGACAATCTAACTTTAACTGTTAAATACCAACGATGACAGTGCAAGTTATTTATATAACTCAATGTATCTTTTTCGTAATCTTTTCTTAATATTTTTGCACAGAAGCTACAAGGACACGTTATACAACTTAATGTCATGTTTGTGATCAAGAATAAATAATGGCATATATATGTATACAAGATAAAATTTGCTTTTGAAATCAAATAAATGTCAAAATTTATATATTCCTGTGTTTATAGCACATTAAAATATACAGAATATAATATATGAGGAGAGATTGCCGTTAAAATTCGATAGATTTATAAAAGCTGGAATCGTATATCTTAGCTGTAATTTAGTATTTTTACGTTTTTAACGAACGGAGATGTTCCCGAACGTTAAACAGAATAATCATATGCGTGTTCGCATTAATATATTAGCCAAAATTTCAAATCATGTATAATCATATTAATCTCAAGTTTAAAATAAAAAAAAAGATTGAGAGTCTAAAATTTTATTTTATAAACAGTTGTAACGGTTATTGTTAATTAAATAATTTTTTTTGCTTATTAATTATTATTCGCCACTTTTACTCTTTCGATAAAGTAAAAACAAGTTATTTTATTCAAAAACGAGAAAGCGCGCGCGGAGCTAACGTGCCTTAAAATATGAATAAAAGTTTCTCTATTTTTTAAATAATAACAAGATTTAAAAGATATGCAAGATATATATATATATATATATATATATATATATACTATAATATATATGTATATAAAAAGAACTTACTCTGACCAATATGAACCCTTTTCATCCAGGGATATATTTGAGGCGGATTGCTGCCAGAGGGATTGCCCTTGTTGGACGAATTGTTACCCGTGCTAGATGTGCTGGATGTGGAGGAAGCGGGCGACGAAGCGGAAGATGCCGTTGTAAGCGTCGAATTTCCCTCGCCGACACCCCTCGAGCTACCGCTCGGCGGTGAGGCAGCGGACGCAGCCACGGACGACCTTGACGAGCTACCGGGCGGCGAAGTCAGCCCCGATGCGGCTTTACTTGTACCTGGCGCGACTTGCAACGGCGTCGGGCTGTTTCTCGAAGTGGACGTAGTGAGATCTTGCGGGGACGCCACGCTGGTGGACGAGGTCGAATCGGCGTATTTACAGCTGGACGTTGACGGCGCTGAGGGTGCTGACGCGCCCTGCAATAGGGGTGTCGTCGGATCCGGGTGTAATTGTTGCTGCGGATGATGCGGTTGCTGAGGATGATGCTGCGTTTGCTGAGCGTGCATACCGTGCTGCTGTGACGTCGCGGTCGCGTTCAATCGCGGCTGCGGTTGCAATTGCGTGTAGTCTATCATCCCGGTCGGCGCTGTATGCTGCATACCTGACGCCGGTGTGGCGTAAGGATGCTGAGGATAATGCTGTTGCGGTGAGTAACAGGGCGCGGGATAGCTGGTGGACGCGGCATTCGGATTGTAATAGTCGCCACCGGCCGGCGATGCTGCCTGCATCGGTTCTCCAGGCGAATTCGGCGTCGGTCTCGGCTGCTGCTGTGGCTGTTGACCCGCGTAGCATGATGCAAGCGAGCTGACGAACTGATAGGAACTCATTCTCTCCACCTTGTAACTATCACCTATCGTCAACTGTCACTGTACCGATACTTTTGCACGTCTACGTTCCGTCATTCACGAACGAAAACACCAACGACGTTGCGTTCGATTGATCGTGACGTGATTTAACAACGCGCCGATCATTAAGTATAGAAACCCATATCATCACATCGGTGACTTTGTTGCGTGACGAGAACGTTCGCGCGACATACGCGGTCGGTTTCTCCGACACCTTGTTCGTCGAACGATTCACAGCTATCACGACTTGTTACACGTGGAGAAACACGTCCCAGAGCGATTCGATAATGAACGAGGGGTTCAAGACTAATAGAGAAAGAGAGAGAGAGAGAGAGAGAGAGAGAGAGAGAGAGAGAGAGAAAAGGCGGTAGACGAGCGGCGGCAGGCGGGTCGAGCCTGAATCCGACCTGCGAGTCAAGTTTACGAGGGCCACGTGGGCCTGAGCTATAAAACTGTCTTCTGCTTCTTTACGATCTCGGTCGAGTCGCGATTACCTACAGAGAACTTGTGGGCCCACCATGCAGTAGCGCGTAACAAACAGCTTATCGAGGTGTCCCATTGATGACGACGATGTTGTAAAGTGCTGAATGAAATGACGAGTGTATTTAAACACCGCGTACAAAGGCGCGTATTAAAAATTATTCCCGCGCGATAATTAATTATGCTCGTACGATGTCACAGATGTTTTCACTTAACCGACGACTTTGTATCGCGACAGCGGCGGTATACTCATATCACCACGGCAGAGGGTGAAGAGTATATCGCGCGAGCGTTCGCCGTTCCTGTTGCGTGCGCGGAGGGTGACTGCTATCGTACTGAAGGCCCTCGTCACGATCCAACGAAAGACCGGTGTGTGCGGTAGCTTGTCACGTGCCCGCGCTCTCTGCGTGTCAGAGGAGCGCCTCGACCAATCCCTGCCGTTCGTCAAACCTTGATTGGTCTTTCCGTCGGCGTACGATTCTTCAACCCCGTTCCTTGCGTCTCCGTCGAGTCTCCGCTGCCGCTGGCGCTCGTCGTGTGGTGGTGTTGCCTGGCTGCTACCCGACGTGACAGGAACCGATGAGAGGGGTGTGCGTAAGAGAGAGAGAGAGAAAGAGGGCGAGAGAGAGAGAGGGGTCAAGGAGAGGGGATAGCACCGTCAGGGGGGCTAATGGAGAGATATTCGGGAGTTCTGAAAACCGCTGGTGGGGGAGAAGTATCTCGATCGCTCTCTCGTTCTCCTCTGCAGCCTTCTAGCCGCGACGTCACCAAGAAGCAGTCTTGCGTCCGCTCTGCGAGGGGGGCTACGCGCGCACGCGCCCCCTACTGTTGTATAGCCTTCGCGGTGAAGACAGATGAAAAAGAAAAGGGGTGGCACACACACGAAAGCGCGATTGTTCTTTACCGATCGACCGAAAACTATTCGCCCGTTTAATTTATCGCCGTATCGCCATCGTCTTCATCCTCGTGAATCCATCTTAGCTTCGATCATACGTACCTTATCTCTACACGATTAAGGGGGTAAAGGAATAGTATGCGAGTTTTAAAAGTGCGAATTGCCGCATATCGTAATTCGCGGGATCGCGGCAGTCAGGGATATGAGCGAGCAAGTAGATCATTCACTTCCCTAGACCGTCTCTTTCCGAGACCGGAGCGGAGATTGTGCGTCTGATCTTTCGTTAAAAGCTTCGCGATGGAATCGTGATCGTGTCGCGCGACAGGCACAGATCCACCCTGGAAGCGTGTGGTTCTCCAACCGCGACTAAAGAAGGGGCGCACATAAGTCAGCCCGGTGGTCGCGGCTGACAGTTTTATGAGACTTTGATAGTCTTCGCTCGCTCGCTCCTCTTTTCAACGAAAGGACAGGATGTTTACGCGAGAGAAAGAACGGCCTAGAACGGGAAAGAAAGGCGTAAAGGGAGGAAAAGAAAGGGAGAGAAAGAGAGAGAAAGAGACACGCGCACTACGCACCACACTCTTTATTGTCCCATAAATTCAAACCTGTTGCCTGTAGCCGAGAAAGACAAGGAGGGAAGAGCGTGCACGAGGTAGAATCCTCTCCCAATCGCGATTCGATTGACGCCCCCGTTATCGTTCGTACGGCGAACCCGGACGCAACTCGTAACTCACTGAGCCGACCGAGAGGAGAGCCTTCGGAGTTGGCGGCTCTACCAGAAGCATGTGTGACGTAGTAGCCAGTTGGTCAAACGGGGGGCACTCCGGGGTAGTAACGGGGCGGAGGGGACGACTGAGGAGGCGGAGCTCTCTTTACTCGTCGCGCAGATAAGACTTTAAACAAGTTCTTTACGGCGTTAAGCAAAATTTCTTTGACATTCTATAACAATGTATTCTCTCTATATTTTCTCTTTCACGTTCGCGCGCGCAATTAATTTACATAAATCTTGTTTTATTTTATTATTATTATTTTTTTTTTTGAAGTTTCTCTTTCTACTTATTTCTTATCAATGCTGCAGTTATTGAAATATCAAGTGTTATAAAAAAATAATACAATTGCAATCGTAATGACATTGATATTTAAATGTAAAATTCTAATAATTTTTCTATGCACATGCCTCTCTCATACGTGTTCATATTTCTACCGTATTGACTTGTAGAGAGCTCACGGCTATTTAATTTTGCGGCAATTAGCTATTTGGAAGGAAGGGGAGCCGTTTTGAGTAGAAGCCGATAGTGTGGCAGTTGCTCGCCAGATGTGGTGAGTGCGGCCGTTCTCGTTGAATTGTGGCGCGCGCCCGCCCCCGGTCGTCCTACCCTTTCCCTCTTCTTCTCCCCACTTAATCGTCTGCCCCCTCCGTTCAGACGAAACTGGCTATCTTTTCTACTTTGAGTCGTCGCATCTGTATACGTACACACGGCCGCGTATCCCCTCCCCCACGCGTTCCGTCGCATTCGCCACTTGAGAGCCCGCGCTGTTTGTCCTACACCTACTATCACTTTAGACCTCTTCTTTCGCGCGGCTGATGAAAAATCGTGATCCAAGGACCGCTAAACGGTGGACCGAAACGCTATTACGCCATTCAACGATCAGTACGTAACTATATCTATATGACATTTTATCGCACGCACATCTTTGGAGACTATTACTTATGAAGCACACAATTTTTTTACTTTGATCTTTATTCTGTGATAAAAAAATATGCATATATATATTTTATTATCGCGTTCTTATTACGTACATCTAAATTATGCCATCAAACTTAGAAAGAGAAAGAAGACAGGAAAAATAATATGCAATTATATAACTTATTTAAATTTCTTTTTATATATTTAATCGCCAAGATTATTTTATTTTATTATTTGGCAAAGCGAAGGAAAATGTATTTTGATTCAATGCAGTTGATGCCTGACGATGGTAAGATTCCGCTCGACAAGAGGTAGGACCTGACCAGCCTATTTCGGTCGATCCGAGACGCATTGCCTTGAAGTCTCGTGTCACTCTTCGCGATGGACCCTCTCCATTAGAATTTCCAATAAAGCTGTCGCAGGTGTAAAAAACGTATCAAGACCCCTATGAATCATGCGTCGCGCAAAAGCGGAACCGCCAAGACACGTGTATCTGTTATGCTTTCTCTCGGTAATTCGCAGGATGGTTCATGCACCCGTTCATACGCCTCTTCCTCCTCTCTCTCTCTCTCTCTCTCTCTCTCTCTCTCTCTCTCTCTCTCTCTGCACTACTATAATCTGCCCCACCATAATCCATTCAGTGTCAACGGGGGTCGATGACTCCGTCGAAGCAATTATTATCATTGAAATTAGGTTTCAATCATATACGAGAAGAATGATTCGAGTCATCTATAAATGTTTGACCCTCCGGGCAATTGCGAATTAATAATGTGACGTCACACAAATAAATAAGTCGAATAGTAAGAACTCTAATATCGATTCTCTCTAGGTAGGTGGCTGATATTATCGCCGCATTATTTTGCGTCAACGTCACACGCGTGGGTTTATAGAGATTGTCCATGACGGGATTTTCCCGTCGGAGAGCCATATAATCTGTGTCATCATCCGCGTTTGATAATCACAAATTTAATGGATCGAACCGAGGCAATTGTAATTATCAAGTTAAGATTCCGGAGCATCCGTAACCGGTTTACATAGCATAGCTTCTGTGAACGAATACGTGCTATGAATTGATAATGCTTTGCAGTTAATATAAAGATATAGATTATACATATTAAACATATATTTGCTTGATCAAGGAACACATGATATGAAAGGATTCGCAAATAAGGTGATAAAAAATAAATTTTTAAAACAAAATATTTATAGACAAAAATATAAATGTGATTACATTGAGCATTTTTACGTATAAATGAAATTTCATGATTAGCAGATAATTCTCTTTGCCATTTATTATACAAATAATCAATAATTAATAATAATAGTTAGTAATAATAATTAGTAATAATAGTGTTTTACGTACTTATCTTATAATCGGGAAAGGGTATTCGAAGATTCCGGACATTCAGGTATCTGGATTTGAATTTTGAAATTAAATCCAAGTTTTAAGAAATAATTTCAATAATCAGATAATAGATGAGATAGAAGAGATGAAAGAGTTTTAGTTAAAATTATATTAATAAGTTGCAAATTTACAAGTACGATTAATGTAAAAATATCATAATGTAAAATAATTCAAAATTTATCATTTTATATTAGTTACAAGAATAAGTTTACACTGCCATTTTTGTCTTTTAAAAATCAAATGGCCTTTGTTTGCACATATATTTTTGTGTGTATGTAAATTTATAATAGATTATTTATAATTGTTATATATATATATATATATATATATATATATATATATATATTTGCTTTTCTCTTCTCTCTACCTTTCTTCTCTTCTAAAATTTTTCATAGCACGCGAAAACAAATTTTACGCAAGAGGATTGGCAGAGAAAAAAATATATTCAATTCGAGGTTCACAGCTAAGACGCGTTGCACAAAAACCAATACGTATCCGCGTGCCGGCCATGATGGATTGTCGGAGCTATGGGAAACTATCTGTCAAGCACAATATCGACCCTCGCTCTCTCTGTCCAACCCCTGCAAACTCGGGGTTCACTCTCGTTGCCGCCGTCCCTCCTGGGGGTGCGTTCTGCAATGTAGGTTTACCTACACATTGCCATACAAACCTTTCTCAGCCCCCCCGTTTCCGTCCTCTTCCCCCTCTCTTTTCGTTTTCGCCCAAATCTTCGACCATTTCGCGAACAACCTATCTTCTTCTTTATAAGTTCTTTTGTTTGCCCGAGAATGCATCTCAGTGCGGCATTTGTATAACTATTGTAATATTCTCACTTATTCCAGAAAAATATTAAATAATTTCACGCATACTCATATATCTATATAAATATATATATATATATATATATATATATATACTGATTCTTTTTACATTATATACATATCTTGTACATTAATTATTATATTGAAAAGATAATATAAAATAAAAATTAAATAATGTATATTAATTAAGTAATAAATATATTTGAATTAGAGATCGGGAAAGAAACCGGGTAAGAAATACATTGCTGTTCCCCTATTTATAAACTGGGTGAGCATCGGACTGTGTCGCAGGTATCTAATACGGATATCCATATAGTATGTGTACTCGTGGAAATATAATCAAGTAAATCGATATTAGTCATAAATAAATCAGCCCTGGAAAAACATATAACGCTTAAGTAAACATGTGACATGTTTATCGCTGCATACAGTATTTTTTTTTTTTAATTAATAATTTAGTAATTCATTAAAAACGTCATATGAGTACACATACTATAAATATTTGTATGTCATACAGATACGCAAAATCGGTAATTATCTGGTGTTTACGGTTGGACAAGCAATTATTTCTTTGTTATATTACTTGGTTTCTCTTGCAAACTCTAATCCTAATATATATAATTTTTTATAATAATTAATGTGTAAGATATTATTATTATTAAAAAAAATATATATATATATATTAGAATTGGATTTAAAACAAAAAATTTTCAGATAAATTAAGACTCAAATTATTTAAAAATCTAAAATTAATTTTTAAGTTTTCTGGAAAAGTTTTGTTGTAAATCCAATTTTTGTTGTTAATTCAATTTACATAAATTTACACCTGTGTGATACAGATGGGCCAGCCGTAAATCCGTCATCAAGTGAGCTTTGCGCATTATTACTCATATCTAGTTTTGAACATACACAAGTATTGTCATAAGCTATATCAGGATTGCTTAACATTAAATATGAATGAAAACATTAGCTCATTCTATACATTCTAATGTAACAAAAATAAAACTTTCAGAAATAGACTGAAAATATTTCTGAATGTATGTTTAAAAAATAATGTCTCTAGTAATATGCACCGTCGCATAAGATTAAAGGCGCAACTAACTTGCCACTTGACAAGCTTAAAATCTTAGAATTTGGGGGATAAATAGAAAAGGAGAGAGAAAGGAAGAGAAAGAAAGAAAGGAAAGGAAGGTAATGTAGTGGGGAGGATAGCTATGCAGCTGCGCTGTTCACACGGAACAAGATGGTTGAAAGCGTGAAACGTGCGTGGATAGGCGTCCTTCTTTTTTTAACGTTTTAAGTGTTTTTTTTTTAGAACAATATCTCTATTTTTTAATTTTGTTATACAGTGTTCTATATATAACAAAATAATACAATAGTTCTATATTACAAAAGTTTAAGGACTTTCCATATTTGCAGAATGTGCGGTCAATAATTGCATATAATAAATGTTGAGAATAAGTTATAGCTATATATGCAATAACATTTAACTAAACAAGTTTTTTCAATATAGTGCAAGAAAAATAAAAGCCTTTATCGCATTGTGAACGTGCCACAAAAATTTTAATAAATTAACTATTATATTGCTAATTATATAATATTATATGAGACATATGTGGCTATAAAATATTGAGAATAGAGTTACATTTATATAACAAAAGACTTAATTATTTTAAAGAAACTTTTCATCTAAATGTGAATAAATAAAAATGTGAAATGTGTTTCGTAATGAAAATAAAAAGTAGTAAATAAAAGTTATGCTAACTTTTTTATAAGATCAAAGATAAAAAGGAAGTAAAACATATATTCTGGCATAAGGAAATCTGTCATAAGGATAGTAATAAATAAATATAATATAATAAATAAAACTCAAAAGAATTCTTCAGTTAAGAGTTCATGACATTCAAATTTTATTTAATGTATAGAAATTTAATAATTGCTTCTGTAAAAAACAATTTTACAAAGTTTACAATAAAAATTGTATTTCTATAAAATTTATTTTGATGAAACGAGAAAATATTATTCTCGTTGATATTAACGAGAACATTGATTATAAAGATAATAATTTGTAATTAATAATTAAATAATTTTGTTTTTAATTATAAAAATTCTTTCATATATTATACTCTTAAAATTTATAATACAATTTTTTTGGCAAGTATAGAGTTAAAATACTATTAGTATATAGCAGAAGCATGTCCTTTTCATTTATTTGGTTTGATTTGTGTTATACAAGGCAGATTTAATTTGTAAAAAATAAAAGCTTTAATCAATTTTAGGAGAAAAGATAATAATTTAATCTGAAATTAATTTTTTCTTTATTTTTTTGTTCTTTATTTAATCGAAGAGAAAAAATGGCGTAATTTTGAAAAAGCGTTTTAAAAAATATTTTTTTTTAATATGATTTTTGATAAAATAACATTAATCGGAATTTAATCATTGAAAAAGATTGTTTTATATTCCAAAAATATTCTGCTTTTCTTTTGCCATAGATGATATATAGATATAAACATAGATTTCAACTCTTAACTTTCCAAAGTTTGTCAATTATGTAATATATATATATATTTATTTACAAATTTTTCATATATATATATATATACAGATATATGTATATATATATATATGTATATATATATATATATATATATATATATATATATATATATCTGTATATATATATGAATATAAGAATATATACAATATTAATAAAAATTTATATAATTATATGATAATATATTAATATATTATTATATAATTACAGTAAACGCAGTAATAAATTAGTAGAACAAAAAAAATTATACACGTATCGCTCAACTTACTATGTATATTAAGCGATAATGAGAGCTGCCGAATATGAGTATTGTCATTAATCAAATTGTTTGTGAATTTTGCAATATCTGTCCAAATATTTTTGAGAATGACGTGTGCAAATATTTCCCCGTAAAATGCAATATTATTAAAGGAATGTTTCGAAGAAAATGCAGTGTGAACGGCCGAGCTTTTTTGATACCTGAGCTGTAGAACGCTCGTTGTTTCGCCTCGTCCATAAATCATAGTGATGCAAGGTCAGCTGCCCCGATCTCGGTCGTCGCAGCATTCCCTCTTTACGAACCGGCGTGAAGGACCAACTGTGTGTTCCGAGTTCGACATACTGCGTTTCTGAAGGTTATCTCAACTGACTTCGAAACGCCGTAAGTCTTACCTGGCTACATCGGTCTTCATTGCAACAGTTCTCTATTTAATCATTGAATATTGCATTGTCTGAAATGTCAAAAGAGTCCAGCATATTATATATTAATTTTTATACGGATACCTATTATATTAATCAATCTATCGTATTAATCGTTATCATTATTTAATAATTATGTGATTCTGCGTCTTTTTTTATCTTTTCTTATCAAATTATATTATATAAATAGTTAAGCACATTCTAACAATATCTGTCAAAAGTATTCAATTTCTATTATTTCTATAAATTCTTTAAAAAACTAGCAAAATAAACTTAAAAAATTGGCAAAATAATTACAAAAGCAATAAAAATATGTACTAAAAAATTCGAAATAATTCTTTTATATTCATCAAAATAAATTAAAAAATTCAATTTTTATCTAGCATGAATCGTACCTTACTTCGATATTCTCATTAGAGATTTTCAGAGATTGTGATATTGCATTAGAGACAGGTCTTGCTGATAAGGTTGCATGTTAAAATAATTCTGATATGCTGCATCAAATTGTTGCAGAGTTGGTTGCAGTTGCGGCTGTTGCGTAAGATGCGATGTTTGTTCTCGTGGAATCGTTAATACATCGGATGTCGAATCATTTATCGGTGTAGTCGTAATTGAAGAGAAATCATTTTGCAATTCATTTTTCGTTTTCTTAGCTTTCATTCTCCGATTTTGAAACCAAATTTTAATCTGTCGTTCTGATAAATTTAGGATCGAAGATAGCTGTTCGCGACGTTGTTTCGGGAGATATTGAGTGGTATGAAACTCCTTTTCTAATTCCAAAGTTTGTTTCTGTGTGTAGGTTTGCCTCGTGCGTTTCTGCTCCATTCCGTTTGTTTGATGAGCTGTAACAATAACATTACAAATATGTATATATTAAAAAAAATAATAATATAACAAAAATAAAAATATATTTAAGATTATAAATTGAGGGTAAATAATATATTCGACTAATATTTTCATAAATTTTATTATTTTTGTGTAAATACAAGAAGATATAAAAAATAGAAATTATAAATTATTTATATAATATATGCATAATACGCTGTATTATAGCGACTTACCGTTAGTCCTATTTACCCACGCAAATGACGTGGAACTGTCGAAAGAAGTGTGCTGTCTTCGTTCGTCTGTATTATTTACATCTCTGTATCTATTTCTTAGTTTGTACTTGTTATTGTTACAGTTTGTTTCCTGTTGTGGCCGTGAGTATATGGTTTGGTGATACGAGGCTTGTATCCTTGGTCGACTTGATATGGAAATCGAGGTATTGTAACTGCCGGAATGATCGATGTAATTTTGTTCATAAAAAATTTGCTGTTGTTGATATGGCTCGTGTAAATTGACAAGAGATTGGTTACACTCGGCAATGGTCGGTGATGTTTGATTAGATGACGAGGACGGAGACGTTTCCCAATCTCGCGAAATAATTTGATTGTTAGAATTGAAAGTCGGTGAATATTTGCCTGGATTTGCGTAGTAACTTCCCGTTATAGCTTTCTTGCCGTGGATTAGAGCCTTTTCCAATAAACTGGTCGTTTTCGGCACACATTGTGGCGCATAATTAAATGAATCTAGCTGCAGTTGTTGGCTCGATAACTGATGCGATGGATGATGCGGTGGATGGTGTGATGACTGTTGAAATGGCTCATTTCTAAATATGAGAGAGAGATCTTCCTCGCTCGAATAGTTCTGCCAATAATTATTTGGATTCGATTGCATATTGTTACATAAAGATTTATATCACAGCAATTTATAAGCGTGCGCGCGCGCTCATACACGCACACACACATAACGTATTACACACGCCGACACATTACACGCGCCCACGAGAATGCATATAACACACTCTTGTTTTTTTGTTTTTTTTTTCTATCCACTAGACGAAGCGGCACAAATTTGATTCACTCACTGATACACTGGAATCACATTATTATCACAAATAGCTAGATAAACTTGATGTAGAGTTTTCTCGCCGACTCGCGCATTTAATCCTCACGTTGTCAGTACGTAAAGCTGGCAAAACTAATACTGCTACTTGCAGTCTTTTTCCCTTTACGGTACAGAGTGTAACCGAATCGAAAAGCGAATGGTTTGTCCGTTTGGTTTTCCAGAGAACTTTCAGGCTTGTCTATTGGTGCTAGAGGGGACGAGGGAAGAAGCGGGGGTCACACCATACTGAAAATCACAAGCGAACTTGCAAGTAGTACAATACTGCACTACGTAGAATGGGGTCTTTTGGCGAAGGTGGAGGGGTATGCGCTACCCTTAGTTACAAAAGCCCACACGGTCTTGGTCGGCCTCTGCCCAAATCGAGGTATCGCAGGGGGGCTCGGCCTCTGTCAGCTGCCTCTTCATTCAGTGCTGGCTAAGGCCACCCCCGAATATACATTCGATTTTTGATCTGCTACTCGTGCCGCAGTCCCCTCCCACTATTAATGCTATTGACACAAAATCTACGCCGGCTTCCCCACTTTCCTCCCCCTTTCCAACGCGACCTCGCACAATGCACGCTGTTATGTGCACGTATGGGACATCCTTGCTCGCAGGGTCGTTGATCTACGTCGATTTGAAATTGACTTTCGCCGCTTCCACGAGACAAATCTCTTTATTAAGTCGATTTCTTTCTCTCTTAACGCGAGATATCTCCTTTTCCGTCGATCTTGCTCGATTGCTTTCCTCTTAGAAATATATTTTCGATGTAACGATTACCACGAATATAAAATTATTTCTGTGTTTATTGTATATATATATATATATATATATATATATATATATATATATATATATACTAATCAGAGACAAAGTCGAAAACAGCGAAAACAATCTTTGCGCGCGCTACCAATATTTACAAACATACTTAGCGAAGAAATTCCGTCGAATCATAAAGCCGTGACTTACGAAGTAAGAAAGTATTAGGACGCCTAAGTGAGATGTATTGATTAAACACGCTGGACAAGGCGTCAACGATAGGGTTAAAAGAACGTTTCGAGAATAATTATCCTTAACGGAAGATAATAGACGGCCTCACGGACAAACTATAAATAGCAAAGAGCGTCCGAAAAAAAAGTGATTGATGATGCGCGTTGGAAGTGGTGACCAACCTACGGGGATTCTAAACGGTTGAACGGACACGCGTCTGCACGCGCGCACACACACACACACACACACGTTCATTGCGCGATACATGCACGTATGCGGTCGAGTTTAGGCATACATGGCGAATCGAGCGATGTTCCGAAGAACGGTTGCCTCGCGCTCTCACGCGCATGGATGCGAAATGCATTCTGCGTTAGTCGATAGCAATAAATAATAATCCTCGATGGCCGATACTTGTGGGAAGAGACGAGGGTTCCGCAGTTGGGAGCATTTCCTAATGATTTTGGCTATATTGACTTTATTCTTGCTCGCATCGCCGATATATAATACGTTATACAAGAGAAATATACGAGAAATGTACGACGTACAATACGTTATGCAAGAGAAAATTAAAATATAATTATCATTATTAATTTAATTTCTTTTAATTGAAATATTTGAATGCAATACATTATGTTTTATGTATATGTTCGCGCGTTTACACGAGAATATTATGCGAGTAATACATTTTTTAAACATCTTTATATCTTGCATTGTACTGTAAGGTAGACCCTGTTTATGACACTGTTGATCATAAAATTAAGGTAGAATGACTTGAATGACATCCAGTGTAAAATATTCCGTGTAAAATACGTGGTCTTTATTTCTTATAAGTATCCTGCATATAATAATCAAATCCTAAAATATATGTTTCTGTACGTTTTCTTTTTTCTATTTTACCGGAAAAAAAAATGTTTAGTTTTATCTCAGTTTTGTTACGCCAGGTAATTTTTACAATATTACACAAGTCTGCTGACCCAATGGTCTAATAATGAAATGGTCTTTTGTCGGCAAATACAAAGCCCAACAGGGTCCAAGAATTTGGAAAGAAATAGAATTTCATGGAAAGTCTCTTACTATGTCCTGTGTGTCTCTGTAACAATAAGTTGTAAAACTTTCTCTTTAAACGCGAAACAAATAACCAAAACTGAATAGAGATATTGTTCGAGACTTTTTTGCTGAAACCATGTTTAAAAGTTGATCCAGCGTATCATTTTTCTACCTACATTTGACGCCTACGTGACGCACCTCGAGTTTTTTTCTTCACAAGTATTCTATAGAGACGACGAATTTATCGAAGATTATTTATAATGGTTTGAGAACATTCTTATATTATTCTATATAATTTGTATATTATTTTAATCCACTTTGATTATACTATACGTATTACATGCTTAATATATGTATATAAAAATTATAAAAATTATAGAAACTAAAAATTTAATAACATTATAATAGATAAAACATATGTGGGATGCCTGAAACGATTTTATATTAATTGTTAGTTAATGTATTAGACCGTAGATTCGCATTGTATAGAATGGTAACATCTCTGATGGGGTAACATATGTGCCCACGTACTCCCTGTCCTACTCTTCGCCATATGAGCAACGATCGAGGTAAGGAATTTTCGTTACTGCAAGAGGCGACATTTGTAGCCATTTGGGAAAATTGAGAATATCAAGCCAGACGGCATCTATTATTGTGCGCGATTGATTTATATATATATATATATATTTCGTTTGCGGTGCGTGTGTCGTACCGTGACAAATTACTTGCATTCACACGTGACTTTAACACAAAATGACAATTCATTGAAAAATTTTTTATTTTGTTTAGCTTCATTAGATTCAGATATATTTATCTTAAGGCCGCTTAATTTATAATAAGATTAAACAGTTTTTGTTGAATTTTTAATCATAGTTTTCTTTAATTAATTTAATTAACTGCAGAAATAATTTGCATTGTGTTTACTAGAAATTTCCGTTCTTAACTATTGATCATGTATAATACATTTCAACAGGGATAGAATAAAGCGAGTATTTTTTACAGAATGAGACATGATACGACAAAAATGACGAGACATTTCAGTACATTTGGGTAATTAGTAATGGTACTAAACGCATCTTTTATGTCTCTCTTTTGCGTGCATTAATTGACGCTTGTCTCGGTCTCATACGTCAAAGAGCTCTTTAACCTGTTATGTTCGGTGGTACCTCTTTTACTTTGCATACATTACTAACATTAGCAGCTCTTCTGAGTGTTTTTTACACAGAGCAGAAAAGAAATAATCCTCTAAATCCGTTAAATTTGTAACCCTACAAAAATAAAAGAGGAAATGGCAATAATCCCTTTTCCCAGGATATTTTATTGTGTCCATTTTTTTGGGTTCTAATCAGAATATTTCGTTATAAAATAAAAGATTTTTCGGAAGAAAGTAAATTGCACAAGATACATTTCTTTCTATTAGAAAGAATGAAAATTAATTCTTTATATTAGAATATTTCGTTATAAGATTTTTCGAAAAACAATAAGTTGCACGAGCTACATATGCCGACAAAATTTTTCATTCTTTCTCTAGAACATGAAGTAATCTAGAATGCTGAATAGCTATTGCGGTAGAATATATTTTTTATTCAAGTTTGATCTGGAGAACAATATACATTAAAACATAATAAATTTTGATACTTGAAATATACGTCATTAGTAATATATGGAATGACAAAATGAGCGCATACTTCATAATTATCAAAATCTAATTTTTTTATGTTTCTATCAAATTCAAAATTGCCCAAGTATTGAAAAAAATTGGATCAGACGCGAACAAAAAAAATTTTTTTGTCGATTAATGAAGAATCGACGCCCCTCAATAAAAAGGTTACATTCGTATGTGTCGGATACATTGAAAAAAAAAATCATACGTATAAAGTGTACTTTGAATGGGACGGGGAGGGATTATCGATCCAGCGTTTGTTTGCGTAACGTGTTTACTTCTCGCCGCGGATATCTTCCCTCCTCGCGTTACTCAGCCGGGGCACCCTCGGCGACGAGCCGAACTCAGCAGGGATGGATCCGCGGTGGTAGGAAGGAGTGGCAGCGAAAAGGGGCGCGGGACAGAGGGGATAGGGAGAGTAGGACGTTGGAGATATCATTTATCACGGCCAGGACTGTCAATCTCCGCCGCATTGATACGATGATAGTCCGCCGACGTCGCGATGCTTGGCTAGCTGCTCATCCGCCGTGGAACCGCCGACGTTTCTCGTTGGGTGTGCGTAGGATGTTCCGTCATAACGTTGTAAATTAAAGCGATGAACGCTCGATCATTAATATGACACTTATAATACCTATTCTAATTATGTATATTAATGTAATTTTAATTGAAGATTTATATCGGGGATAAATCTCTAAATTAATTTATAATAATTCAGTGGCAAATATATTTTATTGGGGACATAATACAAGCGAATGAGGCGACAGATTTTCAAATCAAACCACTTGTTTAGAATAATGATTATTAATATCGTAAGCACACCCTCAAAACTTTATATCACTTTATTGTGCTAATATTTTCTTTTATCGTTCTGATCCGTTTGTGGTCGAAGAACAGTAGATCTATTTTAAAACGGGACGTATATCGGGTAGCGAAAGTTAATGAGGCCTTTGCGTGTACCGGAAACCATTGGATTCTTCTGCCGCTAGGGAAGACAACTTCCACCCTCTCCTGTAAGCTGTGTAACGGCCACTCCCAAATTTTGCACGCACATTAAGTACTTCATACATATAAGAAACAGTCCATCTGACATCGCCGAAAAATAATTTCGCACGATTAAGATACCGATAATAATCTAATTATGACACTTAATTTTGACACTAATAAAAAAGAGAATATTATCACACACATCAAATATAATAAACGTATGTATAAACATATAGTATAAATCACATTTTTAAGTAAAAAAAAATGTCAATCTAAAATAATCAATTTAATCGTCTTATTATCATTCCATAAAATAAAAACATTTTTTCTGTCATGTCAGAAAAATGATAGAAAAATCAGTACGCGTTAAAATTTTGTTTCTAGCATTATATTATTTATCAGTATTATATATGCTAGTTGTTTAAAGCTTCACTTGTTAAACTACAATACATGTCGGTTGCAAGAAAGCTGCGGCATAAATGTATGCAAAAATAACGCCTTAAGGATCCATGCTCTATGATGTAAGCGCGCGTTGGGAAAACCATTACATAAATCATACTCCCTTGGACGACCGGATATCGTTGAAGAGAATCATAGTGATCGCCGATCGATATTTTCCCACGAGATCTATTCTCGTTAAATAACGTCTCGCTACTCGCGGGACCAAAACTAGATCTAGATCGTCTTGGCATGCTTCAAGGTTGACGAAACATTCCATTAAACCTACTTACTCATCTGGCCGTGGTAGCAATTATCATTAACGCGGCTCTCGCTTATCCGATGCTTATTAACGGGGCGGAGAAGACGCGAAGGGGGCGAAAGAGGGATGAGAGTGGTCAATTCGCGCTAACAATCGCCGGGGGCTAAAATTCTACGCAAAATCGACAAAACGTTTAATTGATGAAAGCTGCACACGGCTAGACGTTCAATGTACCATTAGGTAGTTATTGCGATCACCGGGGGGATGCGTGCGGAATGGCGTGTGGATTGTGTACCGGCACGCATACATACACGTATATAGGCGACGCGAACACTCGTGGTAGGTGCATATACGTGGGGTAGAGCCATCGTGGCTTCATTCACGTCAGATCTGAGGCGACCACGTCATTTATCTGCCAGCCAGTCGGGCTAACGATGCATTGCCGAAGTCGTCGCCTCGTATATACAGAGAATCGCGCGCGAAATCGCGGACGCTTGGGAATTCTCGAGCTGAGGCTGAACAAAATAAGCTTATTTAGCGCAACGATATTTAGCCCGAGTTATCGCCCGAGCTCGAGGAGCTCGTTAACGCCCCGATTCACCTGTACCTGTATTCGGCTACGTTCGAGGTCCGTGTCGATACGCGACACGCTCGTGTTTACGGCCGTTAAATTATCGCCGATTGACACGACTGGTCGCTCGACACGCATTATTTGTCGCCCGTTATCATTACACTTCTTCGTCACAGTCATTAGATATGATTATGCGATTATTTGTAAATGTATGCGCACCGGTGCATGTGTGCGAGTGTGTTGCGAAGAAAAATAATCCTGCGCTACACAATAAGCGGCGAATTGGTCAGCGAATGCGCGATAATCGGTTATTGACTGCAAAAATGCTTACATTTGTTCCGCGCGAGATATACGACATTCGCGAAGAAATGAACGACGCACAATTGTAAATTCAGACAATGCGTTATCATGGTATCAGTATATGATTAATTAAGACCATGTATATACATGCGAATTTGTATGCAGTTTATTTATATATATATGTTTATTTACTAATAAATATTTTATAATTATATTATAATATATCTGTAAAAAATATATCTATCCTATAAGCAACTCACTCAAATAGTAGTAGTCCAATATTATAATATTTAATATTATAATATTTAATATTTAATATAATATTTAATATATAATATTTAATATATAATATTTTTAATATATAATATATGTATATATATAATATTATATTATATATATATATTTATATATATATATATATATATATATATATATATATATATATATGTATATATAATATTTAATATATAATATATAATTTATTTAATATATAATATTTAATATATAATATAATATTTAATATATAACATTTAATATTAATCGAGTGCATTTAATGATGTTTGTTATATATTCAATAATTAAACTTTTCTATAATATGTGAGAAGCATACTTTTTTCCTTTTAAATTAATTAATGTATAATGAAAAAAATATTGCATGAATTGCGTGTACCAGATATCCAATCGTACAAATTAATAGATTTATTAATTTAATTGCTTTAATTATTTTAATATTAAGTTAATTGCAAAATTTAATATTTATCTTGTAAAATATAGTAAAAAAATCATTAGAAAGAGTGAAAATTTCAAAAATGCATGACATACAAAATATTCATAAATATTCTCGAGCAATGTTATTAATTCGCTGAATGCGACAAATTCAACCGACATAGTAAAAACTGCTAACAAAAAAGTTACGTGATTATCAGTACTTGCATCGTGCATCTGTGCGGTGTCCATGAAGGTAATTAGACAGCTACTGCCGAAGTCATTAATTATTACTCGACCGACAGAGAGACAGCGAAAGAAGGATGCGTGACCCTCCGTTGTTTTATAATGCGCGTAAAAAATTAAGTGAGGACCACCGCGAAAATTATCAAACATGCTACTTTACAGAAACTTCCGGTAAAAATCTGGTTGTCTATAATTATATTAATTTAATAATAATTATAATAATTATGTATGAGCGTGTGTAAATTTCAATGTACTTTTTTTTAAGAAACTGGATCATATATGTATTGTAATACAGTAAAGTAATAATATTACTTGTCATTTATATATTGCTTGTATTACAAAAATTGAAAATATGCTCTTATGTAACTCACACATTTATACAGCAGATACATTTAATAAATTTTTCTGACATATTGACTTCTTGTTAAAATATAAAAAAATAATTCAAATAATACATCCTATTTTTAAACACTCTTTACACATTCGTACATATATAAAATATTAATGTAGAAAATTTCAAATTTTATTATTGTCAGAAAAATGTAATACATAGGGCGATATTATAGGATCTACGACAGTGCTGGAGAAGAATTAGACGTTAACGCTCGCGCGGGGGTTGAGAGGGGAGGGGGATTTATAGGATCGAGGGGGGTATCTAGAGGCGGGCTCGGTTACGTCCAAATAGAAATTCAATTGATCTTGTCCGGTAGTGTCAGGTAATCCATCTTGTTCCTTCCGCCATGTCTGGAGCCGTGTCTAAGTTGGTCCGTGAGGAGCGTTTCCGCGTTTCTCTTTCTCATTCTCCACTTTTCGGTTGCCGCGACGTTCCGTCGGGGCTACACGGTTCCGTCCGTCGCCGTAGAAAAAAGAGGACAGCTGTCCAGCCGACCGCCAAACTACCCATTAATTACGTTCCTGGACACACTCACACTTATCCATTTGTTTGTCTTTCCATCTCTTGTCCCCCCCCTCTCTCTCTCTCTCCCCCTCTACCCCTCCATCAACCGACCACCAGCTCGCTCCTCACGGCCGCTCGGTTACCGCCACCCGTTGTGAATAAAAATCGCTCTGCCAAACTACAAGTCGAGCCCTCCGGTCCCTTCGTCCCTACGTACTTCCGGATTCTTTTTTTCGGACACGGCGACCGTGCGGTGCGATGAGTGGATTTGTACGCTTGCCGGGCAACATCCTCAGCCGCTGTGTACAATTATTGCGCGTTCTTTGTGCATCGAGAAAATTGCGGCCCCTGCGCATGATCCGTTTAATATTCACGGGGACCAAGTTCGCGAATTTTGCATTCACCTGCCGCTCGTTTCGACCCTGCGCGCAGGCTGCGTATCGTCCGAACGAGTGCCGAGAGCTCGAGAGAGATAACAATGATTATCCCTCTCGGATCGTCCGATTTTATCCTCATCGCGGGATCGAGACGAGACGGCCGAACAACGATCGTAACTACGATAAGCTACCAAGCTATCGGAGGGTTGTTCATGCGCGTGCTCGCACGATGGGCTAATTGGTAATACAACTTTATTACTCTCCGTTAAGTAATGACGGTCTGTGTTAAGTATGCCCGGTTTCTGAAGGAAGGGATCACACCGCGTGTGTATCGATACCGGATCGGAGATAAAGGCGTGCATGTACGAGAGATAAGAGCATTGGACAAGAAAGTATAAAGTACGGAGAGAGAGTGCATCCTCTAATAAGGCGATAAAGGTCACCTACCGAGGAACGATTTCATGATTTGCCTCGAGCGAGATCTCAAGTAGGTGATCTAGCGTCTCGAATCGAGATGAGATCGGGGAGAGATCTGGAATCTTCGAAACGCCTACATCCGTCAGTTGAGTATACGCGTTGCGTAAAGATTATTTCAATAATAATGAGATTAAAAGGAAGAGCTTGTTTATATATTACTTTTATATTGGTATCTTACGTTAATAATATTTATTATATAGACGAGACACTAGATAACGTCTAAGTCTCACATGATCGGAAGAAGGTTGGTGCCGATGAACCCGTCAAGAAGGGAAGGTGGAGGGGGGAGGGGGGGTTTAGATGATTTACGAAATTCAAGACGAACGGGGAAAAAAGATCCGTACGCGTTCGCAGCTACTTGCGGATAATTAATAACGCCGAGATCAAAAGTGCGGCCATTGAATGTTCGCTCATTCACAAACGATCTCTCCGCCCAGATGAATGCGAACCGGATCGTTACAAGGGTATTCTGCGGGCGTGCCACGTATGGGTGTCTTCAGGTCAATACTGGCAGTACGGTGAATACAATTATTAATGCCGTCATTAAGAGCATTTACCATTTTTTAATACCCACGATCAGGAAGGAATATAATCCATTACTCAACCCTCGGGGTTGTTAGATATTCCTTTTTTTTTTTCAACGGCTGCAAATAGAGCAGTAATGGAGAATTGCGTCTTTTTATACACGGAATATTTTATAAAGTTTATATTATAAGCGTTGGATGTGTTTGAATTAAACATTTTCGCTTGGGATAAAATTGTCTGCAAATTTATCACGCTTTTTAAGTTATATCCAAGCGAAACAAAATATTATGTTATATAAAATATTATATTATAATAACATTACATACATATATATGTAAAATAGATTATAAATAATTTTTAGATTCCGAATTGACGAATTATGTAAAATGATTTATGTTCATCACATATTTCCTTTTTCGCAATATAGAAATTTTATATGTATTTATTGCCAACAACACACGAGAATTCAAGAAACTCGATCGTTCTATCTACGAAAGTATATTTTAATCGTCGTTAAGAGAGAGGGGAACCACGAAGGAACGAAATACGCGACAGAGACACGTGTCAACGCAATAAATCGTAGCGGTGTCCGACATATGGTTTGCTTTGGACGGCAAATTCGGACATATGATTGTAAACTGCGCATGGATGGCGATTAAATGTTTATGTCTTTTATAATCCTCTTATTCTTCCTTTCTTAAATAATATTCTTAAAAAATGAACATTAAAAATAAGTAAAAGTTAAAAACAATATTATATAATTTATATTTATATATACATTTAATATTGTATAATTTATAATATATAAATATAAATCATATAAATAATAATATATATTTAATTTCTGTACGCATTTGTTACAATAGAGATTATTTTTTATATCGTAAAAATTACGTCATATTAATTTCGTAAAATCTTTTAGGAATATTTTCGAATTAATAAATTAAATATTAATATATTTATAAATCTTGTAAATGTACAATACTCAAAGAAGAAATATAAGCATTCCCTAAAATCGTTTATAAAATTTATGAAACAAATCTATGAAATAAATTGATGCTACGTTTATGAAAATCACGTGCGCTTTCCCAACGACAAACGCGATGATAAGCGTTTCGCAGTTGCATGAAAATGACTTCTCGTTGCGGATCAAGGATGATCTTCAAGGCGGAGAGAAGACTGGAGAGGCATCGTCGGGATTATATGGGGCGCGTCCACGTATACACACTCGCGTATAAGCGCGCGCTCCCCAAGAATATTTCCATCTCTTCCTGTCTCAACCGATCTTCGCCTGCATCCATTCTCGTCCTCTTCCTCCTGCTATTTCTTTCTCCCCCAATATGACGAGTGCACGTCGCGCACAGTTTACATCCACACCTCGACCGATTATTTGTTGCTTCCGTTCCGAAGCACTATTTTCAACCGGATGACATTCATACGCGGTATTCAGATATGCCGTACGAAGCTATTGAAATATTTGTCTCTCGTTTACATAGAAATTTATTTATAGAATTTTTTTATACTTTGCTTCATTTGATTTTTTTTCTTTTTTTTTTTTTTTCATTTATCGCACACAATTTCTTCCTTTTAAGAATCTTGAATATAAAAGTATATAATTAATAATTATATCCGCTTCGCTTATCATTTATCTTTACACATTAATTTCTTAATTGAGAACTGTATACGGATCTGCATTCGAAAGACTTGATGAAATTTATGTCTGCAGCAACGACTCTACCTTTCCAGTCTTTTCTGAATCCTATAAGAGTGTACTTTCGTGTTATCCGAATGTTTCCTCGAGCTGTTTTCATGTTTCACCCTTGAGAATAATTTCGCGACACGCGTTGTAGAAGTGAAAAAAAAAAAAAAAATCGCGGCGTGAAAAAGCGGCTGTGATGTTCCAGGTAGGCGGCCGTAGTTCCTCCGGGATCTTCCTCTATACGGTTCCTCTCCAAAGCCTGTAATGCGGCTTACAACTAGGGAGTTATGGCGCCGGCTGGCGGTACGCGAGCAAGATTTGAGCTCGAGAGGGAGTTATCAGGCGACTTAATCGAACGATTAATGGTACGGCACGTGTAAAAGTCCGACAGAAACGAAGAGAAGCGCGCAAAAGAGGACAGGGGCTAAGAATCAGACACTCCGAATCGGCCATGAAATCGCTTGGCAAACCTCAATACGTGATTCTTTTGTATATTTAAAATAAAACAATCTCCAGGGCTGCGATTAATTAATTATCTGTAGCTCAAAGAGAGCTATCGCGTTAAGATCACAATTCACCCGCTCCGTTGTTTACGTAAAATAATACGAAGGACGGTATATAAATACAGTTGACAATTATCACTTGTGTCGGATAAATGAATATCGCAATTAAAAAAAATAAATAGATATAGATTTAACTTTATATGAAAAGTGCAAACTTCCGTTTAAACAACGCTCTATATAATTTTAAAGCGATTGTATCTTTGAGAACCGGCTTGTCACAAAAAAAAAAACGCAAAATAAATATTCGCGATAAACTATCTTGAAACTTTCATTAACAATTGTGTCAAACGCGAAATATATAATTGCGATTTCTTCTTGAATTATTTGTCATTAGCAGAGAAGTCTTTAATTCCACCTTCTCCCTTTTCAACTTTTTCGAAGAGCCTTTATAAGCGCGGTCTAATCCTCTCTTCAGATTGGAAAAATATCGGAGGTGATGGAGCGATTCGAGACGCGTTAAATATTAAGCCGACTACGAAGTACATTCGACTTGGTTTATAATGAGGTCGTTTTCTGTATCTTGGAGATAAAACTTGTGCGTCTCCACCGCTGATCAGGGCCGCTCATTAGCAGTAGATTAATATAATCCGGTCGACGCGGAACGACCAAACAAATGCACGGTAGCTGTGTCCACGACAACATCCCCATTCGTTTAGTTGCTTCCAAGTGCTCAGATTTCAACACATACATATATGTAGATACATAATTTGGCATAGATTAGGGAGAGACTTTGATATATAATAATTATGATATCCGTAAATTTATCAGATGTTTCTAAAGCTACATTAATAATTAAAACAATTAATTTGTGAGAATGTCAACAGATTAAGAGATAAAAACAGATAAAGAAAAAAAAAAGAGAGTCAAAAAATTCAAAACACGACACTTTCCCCGCAAGTACTCTCGAATTTAATCACGTCAGATGTATAACATACGTATCTTGGCAGTAGCACATTTTCTATCGCTATTTTAATTTTTTAACTACGACAGCACACATTACTCCTCGGCAAAACCACCTAAATATGTGAGACACAGTTTTTTTACATTTTGACGCGAGAGAGAGAGAGAGAGAGAGAGAGAGAGAGAGAGAGAGAGAGGACGATCTGTGGCAATAATATCGCAGCTCATAGATTGAAAGTTACGAGGGAGTAAGTAAAGAAAACCGGAGCCTTACATGGAACTTTGCGCGAAATCAAGATCTCGGTTAAGGTGGGGACACGAGGGTAATGGCGTGTGCATTATTCTGATAAATCGCTCCGACTGGCGTCAATCCTGACTTGGAGCTGACTGGAAATCTTGCCCGGCAAAATCTATACCCACCTTACACAGGATGCTTGAAGTCAAATCGCGGCATCATCGAAGGAAAAGGCCAAGTGAAAAATATGTCGTGCGATTGATGCTGTATATGTTTTATCCTCGAATAATACGGTATAAAAAAAAAAAAACAATTATTCTACGCGATGTATGGGGACAATTCGAATAGAGAATTGAATTTACAAGAGATAATTGTAGCAACATAATCAACGGCGGCTTACGCTACAGTTTATAAATCAAACATAATAATAACGAATTTATTATCGGCTATAAAGCAAAACTCTCTTTTCGTTTTGAATGTTATTTCTCATGTATATGTGTTTAGCTAAAAAAATATATCGCAGTTATTACTTGAATCGCGGAACGAATTTATAGCTTATTGATTAATGTTTTAGCGATGTATTTGTCACATTGTTTGTTAGCGTCGAAAGAATCAATTGGCTTATACTCGAGTCGTAAAGCCACAAATTTATCGCAGTATTATCGATTGTCACGCCGACGCTAATTAGCAATCTACAGATACTAACCGTAAAATGAACAATTGCGTGAGATGTAAAGCATCTGACAAATTCTATTATATTAAGTATTGTAGAGAGTTTTATAATCCATTTCCAATATATAATCCAATATAATTTCTTTCTTCCATTAACGTCACATGCAAGACTATATTATTGCTAGAAATACAATCATAAATATATACATATAATTATAAATTTTATATACATATTTCATGAATTTAATATCATTTGACATACAGAATATATCTGAGAAGGTATCGATAAGCAAGTGACACGAATCTGCACCGTACCTGGAGACCTGAAAAGGGCCTTCCACCCTCACTGCCAAGATTTATCGTTTAAACGTGCACTTATGGGTTCAAGAGAGGGTATTGCGTCACATACGTGAGGCAATAAATCATCAAAATATGAGTCGATGATAGAACGGAAAGGAATAACGTTTAGTGCCTGAATTAATGTCATCTGGGGCATTTATATAAGTAAATGATTGAATATGTGGCGTAGTCAATCTGAAATACACACAGTGTATGATAAATTCATCGGTTATTAAAACAAGAACTCGAGTTGCGAAAAAACATCGCGATTGTTTTATATATTTATGAGAGAGAGATAAGCGCTCATCTAAAGTCTATACCGGGATGCTGGGGGATAAAGTTTAAGAATGCACGCGATCGCAAACGGCAAAGAGCGGGCAAAAAGATGCGGGCAAGTCAAGGAAAATCAAGTTTACATCTACGCCGCTGCTCTCTCGGCGAGATCTTGCCGGCCCGACCCGAATGGAATTAAAGCACGTGCTTTGAAACGCGCGCGCGCGCGCGTTGAACCCTCTCTTCGTTTATCTTCCACGCAACTGTGGTAAAAAGGATATCTCTTCTGATACTCGCCCGTCATTCATACGTACCGAGAATTAATGGCTAGTGCAACGTGGAATTCCGTTATTTACGTTTCAACACTCAATATCAATTTAATTAATTTATAAATCAAAGATTTATAATTCTCTGTCTCACTCTTTCCTTTATCTTTTCCTTTATCAATTCAAATTTAAATAATCTATCTCATAAATTAATATTGACTTATTTTTCTCTGATATTGATTTCATCAAAATAATATATTGCATCACACGATAATTTAATTAAATTCAATGTACGATTGATTACGTCAAATTAATTTACTTAATGAATTTCCAAATAGTTCTAGAAATGATAGATGATGTTACATGTATGTTCTTTTGTTATTATAAGCCAATAATTTGGACATTTGAACAATATTTTCTCAGCTACTGCGAAAGCAAAGTCTGCCGCACTCTTATAGACGTATATAATTTAATCATTAAGATTTATCGTGGAAACTTAATTCATAGCAGTCATCATCGTTCCTATCATCGTTCATTCCCGCGCTGACCCCAGGCATAGCAAACGAACGAACGATTCGCAACGACGACGATATTATCTATTATATTTAATGCGAACCTCTTTAGCCTCCGCTAATTGATAGCCAGGCATTAGCGTAATTGTAATGAGTCAAAATTACGGCAATCATGCGGTCTAGCGCTTTGGGGAAGGAGTTAAAGTCTTTGGCTTTTGGTGAATCTTCAAAGAAATTCGCCGTCATATTGTTCCGCCGATCTGACTGAAATCCGACTTTCTGAATATTTAATGTACGGGAGAACACACACACACACACACACACACACACAGTATTTCTCTCTCATCGTGTGTATGAGAAACTAAATTTAAAAGTTTTAATAAAATTTTGAATTGATATATACGTTTATTAAAAAATGTTATATATCTTCAAAATACATATTCGCAAAAAATATACAATTTTGTAATAATATTAAAAATATCTAAAAATTAATTGCGCTGAAACTCTATTAATTTAGAATATAAAGTTTTATCGATAAATCGAATGCGACAGTATACAAATAAAGCTTGGTCTAGCTATGTAATATTTGTTTATTAACAAACGCAAAGATAATATTGAGAAGAGAAGCTGTGGAGTACTTATTAAAAAAATTATTAGAAAATATTAATTATTAAAAAATATACACAATATTTCCAAGAAAATCAAATCTTTTCCGCAAAACATATATTATAGTGTTTCTCTCGTAAGATTATTGCATAGATATCACTGCAAGATTGTTGAAGTAACATGTTAATATTTATTGTATATATGATATAAAGTGACGACTACATCAAGATATGCAGATAAGATATAAGAGCAAAAAAAATATTTCTCTTGGAAGAACTCGCGCGGGAGGGGGAGGGGGAGAAGTGAGAGGGAGTGTAATGTGTGGTATATACTTATTTAGACGAGGGGATCATGAAGCTCATCCCCTTCATCTTTGCGTCGCGTCGGTAATTCATCCGGCGCACATCCAATGAGGATGCCCGCATAGGATAGACCGGAGGAAGGACAGGCCGTTAATGGATGGGTGGCTTAGGGGGTTGAAAACGACGATGGGGTCTAATCGATGGCCATCTGTTGGACAAAGCGTGAAACTGCTATGAAACTTTCAGCGTGTCCTGTGGCTGGTAAAACGCTGTCACGACTAGCGTGTATCGGTGGGTGGTTAATGAGAGCTGTTGGATTACACGTGCATATGCGATAACGATCGATATACGAAGACGCGCGAATGATTTGGATTATTTATTGGATTATTCCGTTAACGGATATCAGATAGAACATTCGTTAAAGGCGTTCATCAACCATCCTCAACTATAAAGTAGACGAACCTACGAAGAGATTACGTTATATAGGTACGTAAAAAAATTCCACCGTTCAAGGAAGGAACTCGAGAAGCGGAATGCGTGAACGTAAAGGAGATGCCTTTTCTATTTCGAGAGACTATCAAGTTTGATATAATTGATACGATCGACGTTCGTCGAGTTAATAATCGTTGGAGAGCCGCGAAAAAGCGAACTTATTATAATATCGAAGAGACGCCTAGCGCGTTGCGGCTGCGCGATCTTTCATCCCATAAGCACGCTCTGATTATTTATGAACGTGCAAACGCACGCGGTGTACAATCGATTTCACGGAGGCAAATTAGCCGAGGCCGGTCGGGCCGACGCGGACGTTAAAATAATAACGCTCATCGCCTTAATGGTCAATAATAATTAGGGAAATTCTTACCGTCGGAAATTGGTCCTCGTAAGAACCTCTCCCGTTGCCGATCTCGCTTTATTTCATCGAATTACGCGGCTTAACGCCGATCGATGATCGCCAAAATTCTCGAATGGTGAAACTTTGGAATTAAGGAAGAACCGATACTTTTACGTGTGTAATGTTCATCGTCATAACAATCAATATCTCGAAATATTTCACATTTTCTCAGGGAAACTTATGCGATACAATGACGTTTATTATTCAATATTTCTATACGTCATTGATTGTCATTGCAGTCTATTAAAAAAAAAATTATCTAACAAAATTTATCAAATACACTAAAGCAAATTAACTCCATTTTTATTGTATTACTTTTTTTTCGGATTCTATGGTTCCAAGATTCTGGCAGATGATTAGATATACAAGGGGGAACCAATAACCGTGAACTGTTGCAAGAAATGAGAGTACCTTACTTGTCCGATTCTCCCATTATTACGGGAGCCGGGAAAGTTGGTCTGGTCTTTGAGGTTTAGAAAGTTAGGACATTACAGCCAAGATTAAAGCGAGAAAATTTGCGGGGAGAGGAGCGACGGCGCGGCGCTTTGGTAAACTCATGGCTCGGGAACGGAAGAAGGGCGTTTTAATGGGCCGCGATTAGCAAAGCGAGGCGCCAGGGAGCCGTAGACAGCAGAATCTCGAGAAACCACTTTTCACATATCCTTCGCGGTTCTGTTTCTTGATCGAGCGACGTTACCAATACTCGTGAGGGTACAAAGTTTCTCCGTAGATTCGTAGAATCTCTAATGTGCCAGCTTCTACCTCGGCGAAATTAATGATCGATACCCTTTTCATCTTTTGGAACATATCCGCTGAATGCGCAGTTTTCCCCGACAATTTTACGTATTCCTCACATCTTCCTTACGTTCCTATACGCATTGTAACTGTAATGTTGCATAAAAGCGCAGCTATAGAATATTTATAATGTAAAGTACTCGTATAAAAATGTCTACTTTTTAACGCATTTATATATATTATTATTACGTAAGCAATTTTGATAAGCAATTAAAATCCACGCTAGCTATTTTAAAATATTACACACATCACTTAAATAATAAATTTATTTAGAATGCTTTCACCTTGTTAAAGTCAAATCTCTCTTAGATCCGCATCACCGGAAGCTGAATGTGAAAGCGTTACGTTACAGCATCAATTTTCAACGATTCGATGTAAAATAGTCAAAGGCCGATTCAATTACAGCTCAAATCACACGTGCTCCGTTATACCGCGTAGTCTTGCCGATCAGACCCGGAGGGGTGGACAGTCATCGCCCGCTCGCTCGGGCCCGATTAAAATTCGCACGGATTCACACGATCGGTGATTACAAGCGGGACATAGAGCCGGCACTCTCGGGCTAGCTCGGCCCCGATACCATTTGCATTCTCGCGGCTCTGGTGACTGGCGGATCCTCGTACGTATTATTTCGCAGGACTGAGGGAAATGTGTAATTCAAATGAGTTACGAGCGGTATCGCACTCCTGGGAAGTAGGTGCTAAGCGGTCGAATATGTTGATAGAGCGTCAGCGATACGTCGGACCAGGAGGAGGTAGAATCGCGATGGGGTTGAAACACGGGCCTGGAACAAGAGGTACGGAGAAAGAGAGGGCACACTCCGACGGAATTGGGAGCCGCCGGGCGGCGTGGAGCAAGCGATGTAGAGGGGAACGGGCGGGGGAGAACTCTGTTTGTAATAGTCCGCGATGGTGCGAGGCGATGAGATGTGATCGCTCGGCGATGAGCTGTGGGCGACCTGATGGTCCCGCAGCGGTGCCCGCTGCTCAACTCTCTACCCCGACTATGTCTATACCGGATCCAGTTACCGCCTATGTGCTTATTCCCGCCAGTAACCACCACTGAATATCCGTCGCGGGCGTTCGCGAGCGTTAAATTTCGCGAATTTTAATATAATGGCGAGTAAAAAGCGAGGAAAGATCGACGAAGGTAATGTAATCTCACGGTGAGAAATTTTCTTCGTCGTTACCACGATCGGAACAATTATACTCGATTATGCTTTATCGAATGTGTACATGTTATTATTATTAATTAGCCTTTTCCCTTCTCTATGAAATAAAGTGCGTTAGGGAAAAGTAATAGTGATGACTCGCAGTACGATTAATATTCCACGAATGTTAAAAATCGTGTTTTCTAATCTGCGTTTACTAACGACAGATCTTCATGGTCTTGATGGACGATATCCTTAGCTGGCGCGGTAAAAGAACGGGCGATGCAAAGTGATAACATAATCAGGTGATAATGTGGCAGTCATATCTCATCGCGAGAAACCCAGCGCGAAGGTGCAGGCAGGAGGAAAGAATGAGGGGCGAGGGGGAAGAGAGAAAGAGGCATAAAGCGTGGCGTAGGAGAAATAGCGGTTGTAGGTGGAAGAAAGCGAGGAGTATCACGAGGGGCTCTCTCATTGGCTAGTTTACTCGGCATCTAGAGACCCTCTAGAAAGCTCAGACAACGGTAGGGAGTAAGCGACGAATGACAACACCATTCAAGAAGAGTGACTGTAGCGAACAGCCGTCGTTATCTCCTAAATAAGGGGGATGTCAGGGAGATCCGACGGTGATAACACTTGTTGAGATGCATTCTCATTATTCTCTACTAGATAATCATCGCCGCCAAATTAATTGAATTTTAAGCGGGAGAATATCGTATTGCTTCTACAGCAGGTATTCTCAGGCCTTATTCAAGGATCGCGTCCGCGTTTCGATTCGATCGACGACAGATATTGCGTTCTCGCCTTTCCCCGAATCGGTCAAATGATCAGAGACTATTTTTAATGAAACCGAGGATGTTTCAGGAATATAACGAGCTGCGTATATTAATACATAAACTCGATAAGACGAAATCAAAGCCCTTAACGTGAGAAATGATTACACACCGGTTAGAAGCGTACGTACGTTCGCTTTGTGCGCCCGGCGATAATCTTAAGCTTCTCCTCGGAGATGAAGCATCGCGAGGATGGATAAAAGTCTCGGAACACTTACGCACACGTGGCTTCGGACATCTCGTCGAGACACAATCTTGCAACACGCTCAGCATGTCGCGCGCGACGCTGGAATAACGCGCTGCCAATCATTCGTTCATGACCAATCGCGGGCGTAATGATGTTATGACGTGACGTGGGTGAGAGTTACGAAGCCGGGGCCGCAGCACAACAGGAGCAGAGCTTCGCAAGATGGGAATGTATCAAGTCCGAGTTAGGACGGCGGCCGCGCGAGCGAGCGAGCGAGCGAGCGAAGAGAGAACCTGCCTTCTCTCTCTCTCTCTCTCTCTCTCTCTCTCTCTCTCCTCTCTCTTCTCGACTTATTATTTGTAGCCACGTTGTGGTGGTTGCCGGCGCGCACCAGCATCCATTTAATCTCTCTCAGTGAGGAGCGTTTCTTTGATCAGCGCGCGACCGCATCTGCCTGGTAATATCTCAAGCCGGTCCTGCAACCGGCGTCCCGGGCGCGAGCTCCCCGTCTTGCCTGCACCGAGGCATTTGTTGCTGTCAACCAGCACCTCGGATAGTCTCTGTAGTCGTTGACTGCGTGCCCCGTTGCCTTCCCTTCCTCCTCTTCTCCTCCTTGCCATCCTTATTTTCCTTCGACTGCCCTCCGTTCCGACCGTGCCGGAGAAGTCGCGTGCGGAATGCAAACGTGACTTCAGGAGAGAAAATCTTATTCTTTTTCTTCTTTCTGCCCATCCTTCCCTTCTTTCTCCAGTCTTTCGGAATATCCAGTATATATGATTTTCTTTATACGAACAAATGTAGATTTAACGAAAATATGTTTAAATTAACAAATCTTCGTTATTCATTATATTAGAATTTAATAATATTGATTAATTTTTGTATAACAATTAATAATAAATAATCAAAAAGTTATGTAAAAAGAAAATTCGATGGTTTTTTTTTCCCGTCTTGTTCGTGGAATGAAAAGATCATAGTGTGGACAAGACAAAGGAAAATCTGCGTTTTGTAACAACCCGGAAGTAATCAATGCGGGCAATAATTTTTAATGCTTGATTCCACGATATGGTATATAAACTCTGAGCGCTCCTGCAGTTCCGCGAATCAATTAAGGCGCAGAAATTCCTAGCATAATTACCCGCGCAGCTAGAAATAATTTCCTGCTAGTATAATTCGTTAAGAGCATATAATTATTAACTGATTACAGGCAAATTAATTACGGACAATTAAGTAAATTTTAAAGGTAACCATATGTGACGGCTACCATCGCGAGAGGTTGCATTTTGAAAAATGCACAAGTGCATCTGGCAAAGTTAACTCGCTGCCACTATATATGTATATTCATAAGAGCGAAGTTTTTACGTTATAAAAAAAATACGCCTTCACGTTATCTCGAAAGGAATATTTATTGGTAAGTAAATATTTAATCGTTTATTAAATAATAAATTAATATAACATTGTTGTTCCTCGATTAAATAAATATCAAAAGTACAAAATCTTTGTTTTATAATTTTATCATTGAAACTTGTTTAAGAGAGAGATAAAATTAAGCGTATTTTATTTATATCAAAAGAAACATTTATATTATCTTGATAATTTCTGGTTATAAGATATTCGTTAATAAACACCATGAGAAAGAAGCGGGCAACAGAATGTAATATCCCCCCGTGTTGGAACGACTTGTTGGAAGAATATGTTGCGTAGCTTACACGCGCGAAAATACAAATACATATATATGGTAGTAATATGTAACGCACTTTGGAGTAATGTTACGTCAAAGCCAGCGCCACCGAAAATATGAGCCGGCTGCCGAGCGCTTCGCTAATGCCCGGCCATTTATTATGCTTACATTATTTCGAGATTATTAGTCTTCTCCACCTCTTCCCAAAAACTTTGTGTAATGTTTTGACTCGCGTATGGACCCGCTAATGTCGCTGCAAATAAGCGCAAAACGCGATTTTACGATATTCTTTGAACTTTTGCGACGGTAAAATCGACACGCGACACGCTATCTGCTGTAAGTCTTTCACAAATTATTCAGTAGAGAAATTTTATTTACTCAAGAATTAAATTGTGTTTTTAAATTGCAAGGTAGACATTCTATAATGCAGTATTGAATAAATGCGATATAATGAATAATATCTCTCTGATCTAAAACTCACCGGCTCGCTCAATTTATTTCGGGATATTTGCAACAAAGCCGGCAACCATAAATGTTTAAATGCTGATAACAAACAATAATCGAAACCGATAAGACCCCTCGTTCGCTGAGATCGGACCGAGGGTCGAGGAGAATTTGGAGTAACAAAAAAAAAAGTGGGTTGGCGAATACTCCATAAGAAAGCCGGGAGCTTTCAATGCGGGAGGGATAAGAAATTACAGTAGAACGGCAAAGTCGATTTAACGAATCGCCCTTTAAAAAAGGGTGATTTAAAAATACCGGTTTCCCTGCCTTTTACCCCTCTTTGTTCCATCCTTTACTCGCCGAACTTGTGACGAATCAAAATTGTCGATGCCGCGACTAACACAATGTATTCTACAGAATCGAGAGGTCATCTTTTTTTTTATCTTCGCCAGGTATCTAAAGGTTCCCCATTCCTTAGAAAGCAAATATAGATTTTACGGTATATTATCCACGTCCTCTCGATTGGATACTATCCTTTGACTCGCCCCATAGATTTGGGTGACTGTATTTATCTTGAGTCACTCATGAAGATGCCAGTTATTGAAAAATGCCTCTACTACGAGACACTGCAACCGACGATGATCTATGATCTTATTTATCAAGTATTTTTTTTTACCGGTGACATTTCAAAGTTTTACGCCTTAAATAAAAAATTAAAAAAAATTATAATACATATAATCATAATAAATCGCAATTTATTCTTACACGTACATACAGAATTCTGTATTTTTCAAAAGTATAAATATCTCTCTCTCTCTCTCTTGGATTTCTTCCAATGAAGGAAAAATGTAAAGCTGATGGATGTATAAGTTAAAATAGCTGTTTCAAATACAAATTCATTGCTCCTTCGAAATGGCCGTGTCACACAGCTGTCATTCAAAATTTCCCCGATGCGCGGTAGAATGTAGCGGAAAAATGTACAAAAGTTTTTTGTTTTAAAAATGAGTTTGTAACTCATCTCTTTGTGTAGGCACACCGAAATACCGTCCGCGGGGAAAACACACGAGAAAATCCCAGGTAACCGTATGTGAAACGTGAATTAGACAGCTGTCAAAGTCCTCTGTAGGAGAAGATGGAGTACTCATATATGTGGTGCGCGAAAGGGCATCAGAGAGCTTACGGAAGAGAGGAAAGAGAGGGGTTTGGCAGCCGGGCGAATGGATTTGGATGTAGAATGGAAGGCGAGGTAATAGTAGAAGAGAGGCGAACGAGGACGACAAGATCGGGGCGAGAGAAACGGAGAGCCGATGGAAAAGGGGACAAAAGGGTATAGAGGGGGTGAGCACTGATAAATACCTCGCCATTTCTCTTTGTGCTCCCCGGCGAGAGCACAAACACAAGGCGGCTCCCTCCGTTTCAACCCGAGAGTAGCTACCTAAACCTTACTCTCTTCTTATTCCACGTCTCTGTTCCTTATCCCTTCTCATCTCTCTTGTACTCGACTATTCCTTTTCCTCCATCATCGATTTTCCCCGTTGCTTCTTAAATATTTCACGATCGGCCTTGCCGGTTATTGAGGTGGTAACTAGCCGAATGCGTGAACGTTGACGAAAATCGATGATACATTTATAGCCTGTTATTAGATTTGATGACGGTATCAAAAATTCCTCATTTAAAAAAAAAAGAAAGAAAGAGAAGCTGTAATATAACGAGTGTCGAGTACAAAAGTTCAAGTACACGGTTCTATACGAAATCAACAATTATAGACTTAACTTTATTTGACTTTACTGATAGTCATGAATATTATGTGAAAAAAAAATTGTGATATTTTCTGAAAAAGCACTTTTCATCTGTATGCTTGTCAGATGACTTATGACTGATAAAATAATGAAACATTGTAAATTAGAGATGCTCTAATTTTCTAACCGGGGTAAATCGCTTGTTTCCGAAAGGCGAGAGATAAAACGATCGAGCAATTAAGGCGGCTCTTCTTTTGGAAGATTTTCTCCTCATCGTGGACTCGCACGAATGGCGGCGAATGCTCGATTTCTCTCCCCAGGATTGGTTTTAAAATTAATGCTGTTTCTCCGTTTCGGCTCCTAATGGCTTCTGGGAGGAGCCCTGCGAGAACCAATCGCCTCCTGCAGTCAACCTGCCTTGAAGTGAAAGCACGACACCCACGAAACGATGTCGGTCATGTAAGATTAGGCCTCGTTCGATCTTTCGCGCCCTTCTTTCTTGTTTTATTCATCGGGTCATTGAATTATCCTCATTACGTGACGATTCTCCTATGGGGCCCTTTAATTAAGCATTCAAATCCGCGCTCGTTAATGCACTAAGAACGCGCTTATCAAGCAGACATTCATTTACGTATTCACTTCGTGAAAGATCCTTTATATGAACAGCATCTCGTGTCAATTCTTCATGCATATACTTATAAATATTAGCGTATAATATCCAATCAAAATTTATTTATTTTTTTTTTTACATTTATTAATCTCATCTCATCGATCGAGTTCATTACCGCGAAAAATCGAGACAGAGTGCGTGTAAGCGCATATTTTTAATCCCTCTTCGAATCCCCAAGAAATAACTGTTCCTCTTCTCCAGCGGTGCAAATACTCTCCTCGGCCGTTCCATTCCTCGCGAATATCGATATCGTGCCGATTACTCATCCGCCTTGCAACTTTGTATCCACCGCGGAGTCCCGTTACCGCGCACGTTGTTGCAACAACGAGATCCCACGACGAGAATCTCGGGTCCTGACAAAGGCCGCATCGCGAACGTACCTGGCGTTTAGTGCATACATAGAATCGTGGGCGTGCAGGATGTTGCGTAGGCCACCGAGGATTAAGCAGATTAAGACGTCAGGCGCCCGCGGCGCTTGATTAATGCACGGCATTCACAGAAACGAAAAGATTCCCCGCTCTTTGTACAGTTGTTGCAGTGGGGAATGCGTCGGAAATTGCGCTCGCCTTTTCCACTTGATCTAAGGAAGCTAGGAATCGTCACCGTGACTCGCGTTTATTGCCATCTCTTCCCGATATCCTCTCTCGCGTTCCTCAATTAATTTTTTAATTGAACGAATAAATTTTATGCGTTTATAATAAATTTTAAATATTGCAAATTTAATAATTAATAATCATCAAATAATTTCGATGACAAAGTTTTATTCTGATGTAAGAGCAGATATCGATGCGACATCAAGATGAATCTCCCGATGGTCGTTAATTAGATAACACAATGATAACAATGAGAGATGTGAGGATGCAACAAAACTATACAAAAATAATGAGGCCATGCGGATAAATTGCGAGGAAATATAAGTATACCGTTCAAGATCGTCTTTCTCGATAAGGAGATTTCAGTCTTTAACAAGAGCGCATATTCCAGTTTTATAAACTTGACAACTCACTCTTTTACTTTGCTGCTCGTATATAATTATTGCACGGGTAGTAAAGGAAAGGAGAGCAACTTTGTAGGATATTATCCGCTTATAGTTAGTTACTGTAATGAGGCAATCATCTTTTTTTCCGAGAAATCACCTGTCAGCCAGTCATCGATGGCAGCTGCGCCAGATTGATTCTCGGAATATTAGTTTCCGAAATAAAAAGAGCGTTAATACGATGATTTAATTAGGACACCAAGATCTCTCGATGGGTATTTAATGTATCTCTAAACAATAGTCGCTTTGATTTTGCGTGATCATAAAGATTTATATTTATTAATTTTTATAATTTTATTATATTATATATATATATATTAATATAATTTATATATATATATTTATTTATAATATTTTGTTTCAAATTATATATTAATCTGTTTTAAGGGATTTATTTTGAATTATTATAATGAATTATAAATTAATAAATATAGATTTTTATGATCACGCAAAATCAAATATATATATTAGATAAATATATATATTAGATAAATTGCTTGTTTTTTTTTTTTTACAAATGGGACGTTTTACAGGAATTTAAAGAAATAGAAAGAATTTACTGACATTTGTCAATATTACAAGTCATCCAGACAAAAATTCATATCTCTTGGAATATTTGTGACCTTGAAATGCATAATTTTAAAAGAGTGAACACAATTGATCTCTATCTTTATCTTCTAACTGGCCAAAGGGCTACCTGAAAATTGAAATGTCTCGAAAATAGATAACTCGTCGTCAGTTCGGAAGTGGACTATTAATAGGTACAAGCGCTTCGACCTTCGGGAAAAGGATGAGCATGATGAATAGCGTTCGAAGAATGACAAGCCTATGTAAGCGTGATATCTTTCACGTAAAGAAAAATGTTCTTTTTATGGATAATTTGATTTTATAATTCGATTACAGTTCAAATTATTACGAATAAAATAAAAATCCCATATTAATTATTATTTTTTTTTAATCTATCAAAAGAATGAAAATTATTTAACGTCATATCACACGTTCATTCTTTTTTATCTAAAAATATTCGTGTTATTAAAGGTGCAACTTTTAGATAAACGTCATATTGTGAAAAACTTTATCTCGATAAGCGCGCAGGTATCTTGGAGCGCGATTCCCACATAGATTCCCACTGTGCATGAGGCGTCCGAAAGACATCCAATTGAAACGTTCACAGGAGCAAAGGATGGATAGTTGTCACTCAAACGAGACATTCGACCGAGCCTAAGGTTGCCATTTTGAATTCCTTCGCAGTGGTCAATCTCGAGGCCGAGTTTGAGGAATCGTAGGCGGAGATGAGGGCTCCACGCGGCGCGGAGAGAACGCGAACGGGAGAAAGAGAGATCGGAGCTCCTCGCTGGTAGGATGGATGCCGTCGTACGTTGGTACAGGCGCAGAGAAACCGTGTACGCGCCGCCGACCTGTACCCCGTACAAGGATACACCCTATTCCGACTGGTGGATAAACGCGGTAAGAGAGAGGCGCGGCCCACAGTATCATTTATCATTGTGGGAGCTCATTAAGGCCGAATCTGCCGCACGCTGATCGTTTGGGATTACACTTTCCTCCTCGTATCCCTTCGTAGCGCTTAACCCCCTGAGCAACCCTGATCCCTTTCCTTCTTTCTTCTTCTTTCATTCGTTATCTCCTTTTTTCGACCGAGTATGGCTCGCGCTTTCGCTTATCGTCCTCTTGTCAAAGGAAAACCAGCATCCACGCATTGAAATCTCGCTGTAGATAACGTGCTTGTATCTCGACAAAAGTATAATTTTTTTTTTTTTTTAAATTGTATTATGAATTTAATATTCTTCTGTGGGCAGTGCGCACACATATAAAGTATATAAATATTCGATCTACGTAAAGCACTTAAAGCGCTTTAATACAGTTATCTTATTTCGGTATACAGTTTCGGCATTCCTTCTTCTTTTCTATTTTAATTTCGTAAGATCCTAAAATTATAGATTTCTTTCAATATTGAGCAATCGTAGGAATCTCTAAGTCCGGCAACTTTTACAGACGCCATTTACGCGCTCGTCGTTCTTCATGCTGGACTTACATGCTGACCTCACTCGGTTTTTCCAAAGGCCTCCGGCGAAATCCGACGGATGGTGCATTAGCTCGCTCGGACCAGCCTAATGACGCCACCACATCCCCATAGGGAACCTTCGTTCGCGCTCGTGATTTCTTCTTCTCTTCTTTCTGTTACACCAGTTCGGCCACGAGCAATCCATCACCAGGTGAAAAAAGTCTCTCTTTATATCGTGCTAGTAGAAATGTGCCGCTTGCTTCTTTCTACGTTGTCATCTATTACCAGTACTCTCTTCGGCTTCTCCCTCGTATTCGAAACTTTACAGCGCGCGTCTTGAGACGAAAATATCGCTTATAATTTGTATATATCCAATCGCAATCCGATAAGATGCCACAGTTTCTTATCCGGATTGAATTTATGGATCAAGATATATTTTAGAAAAATATATTATTTCTTATTATTTCTTATATACTATTAGTCTCTCTCTATCATTTTATTATAGTATATACAATATATTATATATATATATATATATATATATATTATTTTATATACTATTAATCTCTCTGCAAATATATTAATTCATGTATAATTAAAATAAAAATATGTACGATTAAAATTATCAAATCGACAAATGACATGTGCATTTGCGAAATCGAGAATAAATTCTCGCAAAGTATAAAGACGATGGCAGAAAATATTTATCGCACTCAAAGCAAATACACACATGAAACTATCAACATTTCTTCGAAGTTTTTTCCTCAGACTTTTCCCGGTTAAGTTGTATTCCGAGCCACTCTATCGTCTTTCGCTTTTTGCCACGATACTCTCTTTACCGTGTCGGATAGCAGGAGCTCGAAGCCCGTACTAGTGAGAAATGCCGCTAGTTTTATTTTGCCAGTTCCCTACGTTAGCGATTTTTCCATCACCGCGGCGAGATATTTCACCGACAATCTAAGAGTCGCAAATGGAGTCCACAATGAGGCAGAAATGGCTTGGTGCTCTGATGGCCCTCGCATTTGTCTTCACTCTGTTCCTTCCCCCTCCCCTCCCCCCCCCGGTTCTCCCTCTCCTTCTTTCGGTCTCCGAACACGCGCCTTTCGCTCTCCCGCCTCCCGGTCTTTCTTGCCACCCTATGGGAAAAAGCGCGATCAACTGTGCCGGTACGTCACGATCGCTGCTCGACTAACCCCCATGCATTAAATTTCAAACGATCGTCCGAGCATTAAAAAGTGCTTTCCTCGGAAATGCGAGAATTACTCGGGGCAACCGAGTCTTTACCGATATTAAGCGCTTCGGGGGCTCGCTAACGTTACATTACATGCGCTGTAAAAAGAGGAGATGACAATCCAGTCTGGAAGACAAAATAGACGCATGCAAGTGGACGCTCATGCCACCACCGTAGTGGCCATAGCGAGCAACGTTATTTCCGCAATTATAAGCCCATCAGCGGCAAACGAAGCTTCGTGTTTTTGTGACGGCTGGCACGGAGTGGACTGGAAATAAGGCGGACAGAGGGACGAAAGCATAGGAGAGATAACGCTCGTGTACTTGGTGTAGAGCGGACATATACATGCACACACATACACATACACATACACATAGACGACCACGTACACCGATCACGTCGGCTACTCAAGAGGCACAGCGACGCGGTAACGCGGGCATTTCGTGCATCAAGGACGGTCTGATGCGATTTTAATCATGGACACCCCTCTCGCTTTTTCTCCGCCCGCGGCCCCGGCTGCCAACAACATTTCCAAGTCCAACCCCCTCGCCACGCCGGTGTAAAACCGATTAATTTCATTGCTCTACCCTACGCGCAGTACGTATCAAAAGAACTCTTGAAAGCCTGACTGACAACCCACGTATTCATATTTCATGACTTTTTGCTCGAGCAATTTATTAATCTTTTATTATCCATAATTAGGGGCAAAATAGTGAATTAATTAAGAGCAAAGAAACCCGTTTCCATATGCTGTATAATACAGCTCGCTCAAGCCTTATTGCTATCGTTTCAAAATAACTTCCTGCTGCGCACACATCTTCTATACATCTTTTAATTCCAATAAGAAATTTCCTCGCGGAAGAGACACTTCTCGTGCCGCTATAATAGTTAATAACGCATCGAGAGTATTTATCGTTGGTCCGAAGCAACTGCTTCTAGATCTATCCCGAGCACATTGACCGCGACAGTTGCACAACTACCATTGTTTGTGCACGGCGGAAGAGTTCAGGAAGGACAAGCCGAGTGTCACCGGCGGCCTTAGAATATACAGGCAGGCGACATAAATATGCATGTCTCCGCGGGCCCATGGCTCATGTGCCGGTGATCGTTATATCTCCATCTGACCGGAGACTGGAAGGGATAAAGGGGTGGGCGAGGAAGATGGCAAGGGGGAGGGGGAGGAGGAGGGGGAAGGTTTAGTGGTGGTCCAGTAATACATTCAAAGTTGGACGTAGGGACTGCGGGGACAGAAAGGGGAATGCGGAGAGACTCTCGGATGGTGTTGGAAAGAGGAGGAGAGATAGGAGAGAGAGAGAGAGAGAGAGAGAGAGAGAGAGAGAGAGAGTGTGGTGAAGTAGGTGGACATGAGATGGTGAAGGGGTGAGGGAGGGGGAGGGGGGAGAGGGGAAAGGCCGCGGGAGGCAGAGAGGGAGGTTTCTCGTGTTTCATTTCCTGAGCTCCTATATAACTTTGTGCTCAACTCGACACCAGATTAATAACGGCCCCACCTATCCTATTCTATCCCAACCCGAACAAGTTCGTGCTGTGTGTACACTCCGTGTGCTGTGCGCACGAAGCCTGCTCGTATCACTTCTCTACTCTCTTTCTCTCTCTCTCTCTCTCTTTCTTGCTCTCTTCATCTCGCACCCTTTCATTCTCTTTCTCTGTTTCTCTCTCCGTTTTTTCTCTTTCTCTCTCTCTCTCTCTCTCTCTCTACCTCTTTGTCTCTCGCTGGATGCGCGACACGGTTGAAAATTCTGAACGTGTTACCGATCCATCCATAGACACTGGCACGCCCTGACAAACCGACATGCTGAAAACTCCAACGCGGCTGACCAATGCGATCCGTACACCGAACCGGAGTAATCATATTTCATATCGCGATGGCTAACCTGTTATTTGTTGTTCGGACACGCCGTTGTACGTGTCGTTAGACCGATAGACAGTATTTGATAGAGGTAAGAACGCAAGTAACACGCTTGTGAATCACTTATTTATAAGAATTTTAAAGCGAAAGAGAAGTAGAAGAGACAAATTTTATTTTCAATCAAACATTTCTCTTTATAGATCGTGCACTTAAACATAAACACAATTCTTAGTCTAATTTCGATAAGATGTGCTATCGTCGATAAGCAGTTTTATAAATGCTTTTACAGTACGCTGCATAATAAGATTGCTTATTAAATATGTAAAAAATATGGCAAGTTAATAACAGCTCTCATTATACTTGCACATTGTTAAGTAGCAGCAGCGAAGAGAAAAGGTAGCTCAAGTTATGAAGCATATCATCAGGATACTTTCAAAGAGGGGTATCGAAATTAATCACGAAATCACCGGATTGGCCGAATCTTTTCTTGTGTGAAATAATTACGGACTAACTTTCCACGCGATCGCACGCACTTCGCTTTGACGTTTCAAATTTGAACGTCCAATTTTATTTTTACTCAAAAAGCACATGTACAATGAATGTATAATTAAAGATTCGCCAAAAATATGTAGAAAGATATATGGGATCCAAGGAAATTCAGATTTTTATATATACAAAATTTCAAAATTTCCTGTGCAGTGTTCTTGACGTAGTGTTTATTTTTTTTTTTAATTATATTAACTCAAATATAATACTTGTGTGTGTACTTCAGCTGACAGTGTTCATTTTTTTTCCACAAAATATTTTCGGAAATCTAAAATCTCTTTCAAATGTTTCTACGTGTAAATATTGTAACATTTTGCGATACATCTAGAACACTCGATAATTTTATAGGATGTAACCTTTTCCATTTTTCCCTGAAAATGTTTTATCACGCGTTTCTTTCGACGCTTCACGTCTGATCTGAGTTCACGATGATAATGGCTGCTTCGCGTGCGGCAATTTATGTACCGTAGACACGTTATCGCGTATTGGTATGTGGCGCCGATTCGATGAAACACATCATATCGTAAATAGATGTAGAAAACCGAGGAGAGAGATTTGCTTGAAAGAATTTATATATCAATATTCTAGATTCAATTTATCAAATTATCTTTAATAATATTTATCTATAAAAGCGTACGAGTTTCTCATAGCAAGACTTCTTCGATGTAATGTACTATTTGACTGCCTCTTTGACTATCTCTCTCGCAGTGAGCAACATATTTTTTTAAACCTGTAATTTGTCTAGATTATCTAGAATTTTTAATTTTTTTTTTTTTTTAACATATCTATGTTATTCTTTTTAAAACTTGACCGAGTTTATCATCGTGACGTGCGTGTCCAGATTTATACACTGTAGACACGTTATTGCTTATTGCTTATGTACGATGCCAGTTCACATCATATTGTAGACAGATATATATATATATATATATACAAGCAGCACTCGAAGAAATACGCTCACGTATCTACGATACGTATGCGAGTGACGTTGCAGCAACACAGGGTGGAATGGAGAAGATTATAGGCACGCGACGCGGAGAGGATATTCCGGTAATGCGCATTTGATTACAGCGTTCAGAACCATAACTTGGCCGGGCCAGCCATTTTAGCTAATTCCCATTGATATGTAACATGCTTTACAAATTTAATAAATTCCATACTAACTAAGAGAGTATATAAATATCGCGTGCTCGTAATATTTTACAAAAAAATTTTTTCCATAATATAACAATTTTGTTTATGTATTAAAAATTTATTTTATATTTAATTTGTGCGTTTCGATAAATGTAAACGTGGATTTAGCAACAATAAATAATAATAGCAAGTGTTAAATCTGCGATCGCTCGATTTCTCGGCGACCATAGTAGCCCATGACCGCGAACAACGCGTACGATGTTCTTACGAGACGGGATAAAACGAAATGGGATAAGAGGAGGAGCGATAATGATGATAATGTTGATGATCGTTACCATGGCGGCGCATCGTCCATGTTAACTCTCTCGCCGTGATTTCCGCGGCTACAACTTGAATGAAAAAGGAGACATTACGCGCGGTGGAATTTCGCTAATGCGCGCCTATGATTTATTATATTGCGCGCGGCAAAATATTTGATATTACGTTACGAAAGTGGGATGTGTTTATGGCACTTTCGTTATATTATATTACGCCATATAATTATAAAGGCATTACAACGCACAGACACACTTGGCGAAACCGCATAGCGCGTCTTTTTTTTCTCTCTCTCTCTTTTTGCGATAATTCAAGTCTCTAATATTACTTAGTCGATCATCTCGGCTGAACGAGCCGCTATTTGCGCGGTATAATAGAATTTGTCGGTGGCAAGATCGAATGCTAAATGCGTATAACACTTTAATAGAACAGCCAAGATTTATCTGTACATTAGTCTAGGGCATTTCTCTCCGTCGTCGAGCTGCCAATATTAACACGTACGAAAGTGAATTACTGCGCATCAACATGCATTCCCAAACACATTCCCCGTGACGTATAAAAGATGATCGTCCATTAACAGGTAAATCGTACCTCGAATCTGAATGGCTCTCTCCTCTTTCCATCTGATTGTTGTAACTCAGCCCGCGAGCGTATAATCGTTCGCCTCGCGATGGAACAGGAGCATTTTTGCATCCAGATACGGGCACGGTGTCGTAGACAGGCGGACGGCAGCGGGAAGAAGACCATTTAAAAAGTAAGGGACATTATTTCACGTAGTCGGTTATGTATTATTTTACGGCTCTCCGAAGCGATCCAAGACGGTAGCACGATAAGATAGATGGCGGACATTATTTTGGATATACTAACGGATGCTCGTTCTTATTAATTTAATTGCTCGCCATTACAGCATGCAATGCATAGCTAATTAAACTCGAATGAAAATAAATGTACTTCGACATCGGGATCCGACCGCGGGGCCATTCAAGAGTGATGATATTATAATTACTGCCTAGAGTGGGCGAAATGCGCCGTGTATTTATTAAGCGCAGTTTAGTGACGTAATAAACGCATACACATTATTGACAAATACTTTTGCTGCTTCGTTTAATTGAGATTCTTATACGTTTAATTCTGATGCACTCCTTGCAACGTGCATAGTGAAAAATGATTACTAGATTTTATATATAGATTGTATTGTTATCAATGACTTCAATTATCGTATCGAGATTACCTGCATTTATCTAAAAAATTGGATTTTCCCAAAATTGTATCGACTCTTGTTTCTCTCAGCAAACAACTTTCAGCGTACTTAGCGATGTTGTCGTCAAAACGATCGACCCCGCGCAAAGATCACTCACCTAGATCTGCGTACTCTGACGGTAGCAGTCTAGTACCTAAACTCTGGCAAACCTCTGACAAGGGCCTCGGTAATGAATTCGGAAAGAGCAATCAGTAGCGCGCGCCGGCAAGGGATGTCTTCAGAGTCGGAAAGCAGCGCTCCGGCGGCGCTCACGGAACGAGGAGGGTAAAGTAGCTCCGTTTCAGAGGCAGAGAGGAAGCAGGAAGGAAAGGGGGACGAAAGAGGGCGGATGTGACGCGGAATGATGGAGCGCGGACCGTGGAGAAAAATGAGAGTGGCGGAAAGGCGAGGGTGGAGGGACGCTGATGGATCGGTGCTCCTCCCTTCGTTGCACCCTCTCGCCCGCTCTCTCACTCACTCTCTCTCTTTCTCTCTTCCAAAGCCCGCCGACTTCCACCCCTGTGAGCCATCCTCCGCCACGTTCAGGCTCGCGCTCCCAGGGGTGGAAAAGCCCCGCAATATTACTCATAGTCGGTGGGCCTCGCTTTTCTCTCTGTTTCTCCCTTTTTCTCCGTCCCCGTTGCTCCCGCGTAGCGCATTACGTTCGCCATACCTCCCAACCATCGTCGTCTCGCTGCCGTGGAGAACAGGGAGCCCTAGGTTCAGATTATTTATTCATAGTCGATTTTCTGAAAATAACATCCAATTTTGCGATTCTTTGCATCGCTATTTAAAACTTTCGATGAAAGCGCCAAGTGTGATCCTCTCTTTAAAAGTGATATCATAGTTGCAATTCGTACTTTCTTCAACTGAATCAATGAAAATGATAATGATTAAAGCAGTGACAAAATTTTTACTCAAACACACTTTGTTCCTTCGTCTTATGTTCCACTGAAATGAATATAGTAATAAATTTTCAATAAATTGTAAAATCAGCTACTAATTAATTTTTTTCAGTGAGATTTCAGTTCTTTAAGTGCTGTACTTATAATTGAAACCATTACTTATCAGTGACAATGTACACTTGACTCCATTGAAAAAATACACAGTTAGAGAGAAAGACATCAAGAGTTGATGAATAATCAATTAATTTTATCGCATTGTGATGTTAAGTTAAATAACGATAAATCGTTTATTTGTTTTAACCGATTCGATCTTAAGCGACGAAATCCGTTTTATTTATATTCATTCGCGCTTATGCTTTCAGTTAAAATCTCAATGACAGTGATAAAATTCTTTTATACGTTATTGTTATAAAAATGTTTGCCCCTCGTCGTGCAATCTTGTACGTTATACGACAAATCTGTTAGCCAACGAGTCACCAACAAATCCCTATATTTATTTGTTGTCTGATGCAAAACCCATATGTTTTACACCTACCTTTTTTGATCCGATAAATTATAAGCTTGCGTTGCAGCGGATTCCTGTCATCCGTCTGACACGTTTGCCGAACGTATGATTGGACAACGAGCACTGATCGGAATTACGCGTCGCTTTTACGGTTCTGACTTTTCACTCGATCAGTAAATTTGGAAAGTATCGAACGACAGCTTAAACATAATCCTAGCTAGGAGCGCACGAGATTTATGACATATCCGCAATAATCCAAAACTGATTGTCATAATAGCGTTGAATTGATTTTAACATGTGATTGCATATATATATATATATATATATATATATATATATATAAATATATATATACATATATATAGCATATGTTATTAGGCGGAAATTAATAATCTTGGTACTTCTTTTTCTGTATAAGTAAAGGGATAAAATATATAAAATTAGAATGTTGAAACAATTCTTTATTTATTTTAAAATTGTTTTATAATTCTAAATGATTATCAAGACGCGATATTTTTTTCCGAGTGTACTCGAAAATTAATCAACTATACGGATGGCTTTAACCAAAATTACTCTCACGATGGAACTCGCGGATGGGGGAGGATAGTCTGACTATCGGCTGGCAGTGAGACTCGAGCTTTTGCATCGTCCGCGCGATTCGGCTCTGGTGGCAGCACCGACCGCCATTACTCAACTATTCACTCGGTAACGCAATCATACGTCACAAAGGCCTTTCATTTGCAAGCGCATTGTGGAAACCCGGCGATATTAATTGCCGCGGCTCGTTACCCTCTCCAGTCCCTCTCCTCCTCCTCCTCCTCCCCCTCACACCCCCTCTTTCCCTCCCTCCCGTGGGAGTTCTCGACCGCCCCCGCAGCCCGCATTCAGCACCTACCACCCCTGCTCTGCCTACCCCAGCCCCGCGAGTCCCTCTTCCACGAACTAGAGCTCCGAATATTCCGCGTATTACGTATTCCGCTCTCATACGGTTCTGTCCTGTGTTGGCAGCAGAGCACCCCTCGATTTCGCCCCGTGTCCCCCTATGCAAACTCGTCGCACAGGCGGCTGCTTCCAAACACTCTCGCGCGCGACAAACGCAACCCCAAAAGAGCGTCTAAAATGTTTGCGGGTACAAGAGATGTTTTTTAAACACGCCATTTGTCAGGTGACACTGAATGTCGCGAAACAATGATACGGTGGTAGCAGATGACGAATTCTGAGGCGTAATGTTTTTGCGCATTATATTGGTTCAAACAATTTATATCAAAGATGTGGGGAGGTGGGGGAGGAGGGCGATTCATGGGTCAAATATCTATTTACAGGCGGAGAGATTTGTGTGGGATTTATATTTATTTAATAATCTACTGATAATATATTCTCTCTGCTTAATGGAGAAAGTTTTGATACATCGGTTAATTATGTAAATCTCAACGTTAGGTAGTAATAATACGAATATAAAAGGAAATGTAAAATACATAAAGATACATAAAGATGTATCATTAATCGAATTATATTTAAATTAAAAATTTATTAAAATATTTTCAGTTGAGAAGTTCTATTTTCGATTACAATAGTTTATCGGATGCCATTTTTTGCTTTCTACTGAAATAAATCTTTGCTACTTTTACTGTTCGCTTGGTAGAACATGACCTTATTGGGTATACGAGCGTGAAAGGCTCTCAAAGCATTCTTGCGTGTGACAAATACAAACATTTACAAACGCCATTCCACTCATCATTGCAAAGATTAATCTTGCCGCAGTGGCAAGAGAATACTGTTATCTCTCATAGATGAATAAAGCAAAGTTAAAGTTAATTAGCCTAGTTCTACATGTCATTTTTCTTGATGAACGTCAATGAATAATGACGCAAGAGTAGTCTACATTGCAACGATAAAAATAAAGATTTCTATTATAAATTAATTATTACTATTATTATTATTAATATTATTATTATATTCACATTACATTGATATACACCAACTTATCTAATTTATTATTTGCAAATTTAAATTCGTTACAAAAATGTTTTCCAGGGATATAAAATTTTTTCACAATTAATTATAGTATTGAAATACTTAACAATATCAATATATATCACTAAATCTCAATTACTTTAATTCGTAAGTCGAACCAAAACAGTTGTAATTATTTCACATTATTGTGTCGATATTGTGTCGATAAATCTTATAACTTATAAGCATATCAGCTATCATGCTGGATGACACCTCTGAAAAATGGCGGTCAGTCGTAGATACGCCATAAGGATTGAAGCGGCGCGACAGATTCCAATGCGTTTGCCTTTGGGTCTGTCGATCCTCGTCAAAGTTCGTGGGATTTCGTATAAAGCTCCGTCACAGCTGCCTGGTGGAATGGAAGATGGTGGTCGGATGAAGAAGGTTGCGGCAGCTGCTGGTCCGAAAACAGCGGATTCGTAAGCTCGAGCGCGAGTCGTTCAAAAAAACCGATGCGTGACGTTTGACAGATCGTCACTATAACAAAGGGGAAGGCTCTGTTTTTCCACGCTTGTTCTCCTCTCTCGCATCCTCAGTTGATTTGAACTTGTATCGCTTGTCTCTATCCTTTCGCATCTCACAACTACAGCTCAAGAACAAAGATATCAAGTTGATGGATGCTTGTCGGACTATTTCGAATTTCTACCTGCTAAATATAATTAATATCTTCATTTTCTTCTCTTCAGTGTATGGTAAGATAGGAAATAGATATATAATTATATCGGCTTCTATAGCCATAATAATCTCTTATAATAATTAACTACATTAAATGTAACCAAGTATTGAGATATTTCACAACTACACATAATCCATATTTCATAATTAATAAGTAAAAATTAATATTACAAGTTTACGTTGCGATCTTTGTTTCAAGGCTATTCTAAGACTACACGGCTATTCCAAGGTTGATGCTGAAAACATTTTACTCAACGGAAAGGGGACTATTAATCACTTTCTGGATTGCTCTGCTACTGAAGAAAAGTAATTATGATGTCCTAAAATACTATCGCGCAAACTTTTAACCAGAAACGTATAAAGTTGGTACAAAGATAAGAACATTTTAAAAGACTTTTCGCAGAGAGTCTCATACGTAGCATTTAATTTTATTTTAAATATTGTCATGTGATTTTAAATAAATATATTTTGCGTAATTTATATGATTTAATACTTTTCCAATTAATTTGATCATCGTTTAAAGCCGCGAGAAACAATTCTATCACTTTTAGCATCTTTATCTCAGAGTCGCCTCTTTACATTTGATAACTGAAATTTAGTAACCAGTTGTTTTACTTGCGCCTGCTTTGGGCATGAACAAAATGGGCTCTTTTCACATTATGTATCCGGCATATTATGTATCCGGCCTTACCTACCTATCCACGCAGGAGCAAACCGGTCATCATCATTACGTTGCCAGGAATCGCAATATTATGCTTTATCTCAGTAGCACTTCTTATATATAGTAGTTATATGAGCGATACAAAGGGGGTACAGTAGATCATTAAATATGCAAGAGTCGAATTTGAATAATGAGATCTTAATGATACTGTTGTAATTCAGCCGAAAGTAGAAGCTGCATTCACAATAAGCTCCAGAAATGACATCGCAAATATTTGTCGACCAATGTTCTATAAAGATAATGGAAGAAAATCATTCATTTCGATGTACAAACTCAAAAATGGCTAATAATCGTCGCAAATTATCATCGGCTCATCGAAAATGGTCAATTATTACATTTGTCGTACTTTAATCTTACGGAAAATGACTAATTAATTTAAAACGTATGACAAGTCATGTACATTAAAAATTGATAATGATATACTACTGTGTATATATAAATATATATGTACTGACATATGCCGTATAATATTGAAAAATTTATTAACGTAAGTTCTTTTTTACAAAAAAAAAAAAAAAATTTAAGCAATTTCTCTGAAGAGCTAAAAACGTTCTACTTGCACACTTTATTTGTTCTTGCTGTTGCGAGGTAACGGTGAGCTGTTTGGAAACCGAAAGACGTTAATAATGACTGTGTCAACCTGGGTGAAATACAAGTTGGCAAACGGGAAAATGCCGACAGATAGTCAGTGAACCGTTTATTAATCGCGCATGTGCCACAGATAACTTTTACCGAAATTGAAAATGTCACGTGTCACGTATCGCTCGTGAAAAAGCTAAAAACGCCCGTTGTAATTCAACATTGGATTGATGAAGATGGGTTCTGATTACATTATTTGCTCGCGCGTTTGTTTCTGCAGGGGGATAACGGTAAAGTCTGAAAATTGAAGAGCATTAATAACGGTTGGATTGCCCGATCGAACTCGCGCTCTAGCGGGAGGCTGGATGTGAAAGTGGAATGAGAAACGATCCGCGGGTGGGTGAGTGTCACGGAGGGAGCTCGGATGAACCGTGAAGAAGGATGGAGGAGGGAGGAGGGGGAGGGGACACTAGGAGAGAGTCTTGCGAGGCCTCGGGAGGGTGAAGCGAATAGACGTAGCTGCTGGACGCCGCCGTGTAATTTATTTCCCTTCGCTTCCGCGTCGCGGACGAACGTTGGATCGACGGGGGGTTACCCGCGTGCGCTACACGCCCCGATGAACCAATCCCATACTGCCACCACAGTCTTTCATCCGCGAACCACCCTCGGAAGAGCGGCAAAAATTTTAAGAAAATCGCAAACCGTGATAAATCATGCTGGCGCTTTTATGCAGCAAGTGAAACAAAGGCGAGAAAAAATATTTCTTATGTAAGCAAGTTTTATCTCTTCAAGTTAATTAATTTTTTTCATCAAGCGAGTATTTATTATATATATATATATATATATATATATATATATATATTAAAATAAAATATAATAAATTAATCTAATTTATAGAGATAAGAAAAAAAGAAACAAAGAAAAAGAAAATATCGAATAAAAAACTACAAACAATTATATTTGAGATTTTAGTAGTTGCAAATTCTAGTTGTATAAAAGTAATAATTTATCTCCTCTTTCATCAGGAAAATGGAGCGACCAATCAAACGATTACTTACCTTCCATCCGTTAAACGCTAGAGCGATTAATGTTCGGTCGAAAGTTGTTACCGGCAAAATGGTATTTTTCTCTCTCTTTTTTTTTTATCGATCTGTGCGTGCACTATTCTTGTTGAAATTCGACGAAACGAGAATGATACTTTGATAAAGGAGTTGGTGTTGCACAATGTCAGGTGTTGGTGCGCTGCCGGCTCTAATTAAAAAGCCGTGTCGGCAGCGGCATCATGGAAGACCCCAGGACGTAACCTTTTTTTTCGTTATTTTTTTTCATTTTTGAAATGGCCGCTCGTCGAGCACGCTTATATAATACCAACAAGCTGCAGAACCATCCCCAACCCTTCTCGTCTGTACCACACGAGCTCTCCAGTGTTAACGCCCACACGTTGGTGCTTTCACAATAATTCTCCGCACCTTTCGCAATTCGGACACAATAAAAACTCTAGCGAGACAGTTTGGCGTGCAAGTGTGATGTAGGAGTTCTCGCGTTCTTTTTTCTTTTTTTTTTTCGAGTCGTACCGCACTGCGGAAATTTCAGTCTATGATTCGGGTATAGAGCTGTATAAAGACACGGGATCTAATGCGTATTTCGATCCCGGCGGGTCAAAGTCCGGAGGGACACGCACACACATATCCCGAAAAGAAGGGAGAAAGAAATCCGCGCATCATCCGAGGAGATACGGGGCATCATTCGCATCAGCGACAGCATCAGCCACGGTTGGACACGGAGACTACACGCCATGATGGTCCGATATGAGTGACATCCCCTTAAATAGCATGCCCTTCCAATCCGTCGCAGCGACCCCTTAAACTGAACTGAATTGAACGGAACACCACCCCTACCCAGAGCCAATAGCTACAACAGCCCAAGTGCGGAGACCTACTCGTATTATCCACAGTGACAGAATGGCGGAGTTATTAATGGCCGCGACAGTGACAAATGACGAACTGTCGGCGCAAGCAAGACTGATATCATGGCGGCCTTCGTTCCTCTCTTCGTTCCCCTCCCGCTTGTGTTTCCCGTCTCCCTGTTCTCTGCTCCCTCGTGGCTGTCGCACGGACCGTCTCTGTTCATCCCCTTGCCCTCGATTCGACCTTCTCTCGCATCTCCTTCGTCAAACCGTCCTTGCGGGAACTACGGGTGCACAGTGTCCGCGCAAATGTGGAATGGCGGATGATAAATCTGGCGTTCCTTTGATTAGCGCCTATGATCGAGGGATCAGTTTATGGCAAGCATACCACAAATGGTTTTAGGCGTTATCTATTTATATTGTGTTTGCTAATAAAAAAGTTTGATTTGCATAAACTCTTCCGAGAATGTTCAAACGTTTTTCGAACTTACAGAAATAACTGCAACTGTATAAACGTCGATTTCCATCTATTATCTTTGAATGTTTTAAAATCATTAAAAACAAGAGAGAGCGCATGTATATAAAATATATTATTTTAAAATTTATACGTCATTCCACGAAGAAAAATAGCTTAGTATTTCTTTTAACGTAGCAAAGAAAATTCGATTAAATAGAGTAAATAAAAAAAGAGTGCGCAACACATACACACGCGAGACACGACGAAATAAAATCATGTTGTGTACAAAATCAAAATAAATATATTTACAGATTATCCACGGCGGTAAATCATATGCGGTTTGAATAGACAGCAGGAGGTCTGGTCTTTGGAAAGGCGCTCTGGACTCTCTGTGCACCCTCTCCACCTACTCTACGTCTCTCCTTCACTCCCCCTCCCCCCTCACCCTTCTCATCCGATGGTTCTTCGGCCGCTGCTTTGTATTCCGCGTTGCTTGCGCACCCTCCCCCTTCCTTCCTCAACATCGTCTCAAACTCCACGATTCTCTCATCCCTTTCCACTGATCCCCCCCATCCCCTGCCAACCCTCCCATGTCCTTCTCACCAAAAACCCTCATCTTATACGTCGCGTCCTCGTCCTCCTTTTCTACGTCGCTTTCGTTTTTCTTCTTCGTTGTCTTCGTCTTCGTCCAGCTCCTTCCGCTGAAGATGCCTGAAGCTTCATCCTAAGGCGACTTGATCCACCCCCCTTTCCATCCCTCAGACATTGCCACGCCAAGTTCTTTGATCCCTGTCGAGCGCGCAACTTCGAAGGATCACCACCAAGATTTTCGAAAGAATTCATAACTTTGACGGAGTCTTAGTAAGGAAGATTTCACGTCTCGCGTGTAGTGGTGTCTCGGGGATAAGATGGGTTATGTTGCTGAGCGCAAAGAGAAAAATGTTATGAAAAAGTTGGCTAGAAGTGGACCCGGGCAGCTTGATGATTCATACTCGTGAAAATACAAAACTCGTCAAAAACTGACCTGCGTAAAAAGAATAATAGTATTTTACACGTTTCTATAAAAACTTTTACGAAAAGATATTCTGAGTTTATTCCCTTGTTAAATAATATTTAAAAAATCACACTATTAAACGGTATAAAATCATCACTATTAAAAAAGTAGTCGACTGTTCATTGATCGGCGAGTCGAACAAAGGGAGAACAGAGCGCAAGAATTAGAGAAACGAATGGGAGAGGAAGAAGGAGCGCGCAGGCCTGATCTGTTCATGAACGCAGAAATCCCTCGTGGCAGCCTTGGGGTTCCGAAACATCAGCGTGATTGCGTTCCTTCGCGAAGGTATTCCATTACCGGGTTGAGCGAGTACCCTCATCCCTGTTCCACCCTCCTGAATTGCCGGACGTTGAGCTACGCTGTTCTCGAATCCAGACTCGCCCATACACGCAACCGGACATCGACATGCAAACTAGTATCTACAATCTTTGATCCAGCAAAGATGAAGACATTAGATTTATCTCTGGCATTTCTTATCGAAAAATTATATAATCCACGAGAAATGATTTGAATATTACTAATTAATATTTCTTCACAATATTTTTAAAATTAAAAACTATGTAAAAATGTTTGAAATTTTATTTGAATCTCAAAAATTATCTCATTTATATAAAATGACAAATTTTGAAAATAATAAAATTTTCCACGCAAATAACAAATTTCACTTACGATATATCTCCATTTCATGTAAATTGATTACATAATTCAGTATCGATTTATTCACCGCACTTTTGTAATAAAATTATTTAGCTATTTCAAATATATATATATATATATATATATATATATATATATATATATATATATATATATATATATATATATATATATATATATATTAGCCAATACGAAATAATTAAAGAGAAAGAAATAAAGAACAGAAAGTATTGCCTATCGACGATTCGGAACTATTTGAGCACATCCTCCAATGTTCAGTTTGCTTCAAAGTTTAATCAGAAATTGGTATAGGGATGCCTGTCCTGTTTTCATTAACATTCCACAAATCCTGCAACAAATTAAATTACTTCACTATTGCTGGGAGTAATGAATATCGGTGTGGGGTGGCAGGAAGTGGTGGAGGATCCTGAACGACAAGCTTTGCGGGGAGCGGGCAGATAATCGATTGGTCTCGAAAGTTGAGTTTATTCGCGCATATAATGAGTCGTGTCGCTTGCAATTACTTCCGCTACGCATTATAGACACTTTATTTTAAAAAAAATTAAACTCTAAGTTTTTAAACTGTTTCAATTTTATAAGATATTATAAAATATTTATAAGCAGTAACGTTTAACAAAACGCTCTTTGCTTATTTATATCGTATATGTTTTTACGATTAAAAAACACATAATAAAAAAAGAGAGAAAATATATATATATATATATAAATATTTATATCCAATATTATAAGTATTTTAAAATTCCACAAACATATAGATTCCGATGGAAACAAGATATTTGATAAATTTTCTAAAAAAAAAAAAAACGGTAGGAAATAAATATATGCCCGAAACAACATTATCATCATTCCTCGAGCTTTTCTTGTCCGCACTGTTGGTCTATGTATGTGGCAATGACATAATTCGTATGTACGTTAGGTAGATATGGATACCTTCCATGCTAGGCTGCGTAGGAAGCTAGATTCCACGACACTGAGCGGGGAATAGAAATGGCGGTACGGCAGAGGCGAGGGGTCGGGTAATGGGGTTTGCTGGGAGTGACGCGGGAGCTAACCGAGCGGAATCACGAGCTCCCAGAAATCGAATCCATGCGTCACCCAAGCCTGCCAACACCATCTGCAGCTAGCTAGAGTTCCACGGACCTTAAGTTTCGGTGGCAGAGCCGAAGAATGTCATCTACCAGCGAGTAAAAATCGGCGGCAACTGCTCGATAAATAAGATAGAAATCGAGATTTTCGTGTAATCGTCCAATATCGCGTACAGAAAAACGCAGAAAAAAAATGTGAACCTACCTTTAATTATGCACACATTGAATATTTTTTTATTTTGTCGCTATGCATCATAATATACAACAATATCTAAAAGGATGAATATAATCGTCAAATGTATATTGAGGACCGTCAAGTACTTTGAAGAAAAAGGTGCCAAGCGAAACGAAGAAATTTCAACGGCAACAAACAACAAACAGGCAATTGCTGTGGAGCGAAATTCCAGGCAACCCCCTTGGACAACTTAAGTAACGTCTCCCTCTCGTCCGTTTCGCGCTCCAGCGTAAATGATGGCGCCCAGTATTATCTATTGTGCGCCCATTCCATTTAATATTGTATTCCATAACGCAAACAAAGGTAAAATGCGAATTAATGTACTCGATTTATCACGCTTTTGTTGCGCGCCGGGACGCGAGCGAACAACGCCGGGCGAACCCTGGCTTTGCCTCGCTCTTTCCCCATCACTGCCTGTAACTACCACGCAAAATGCTGCGGCGTGTGGCGGATACGATACTTTGTAAGTTTCGACGCGAGCGAGAAATATTCCCGCAAGTGCACACTGTGCCGCAATCGCGCGACAATTGTATCTATTCTTCCGACTACTCCTGCAAAATGTTCCGCATTGTGCATTTTTATCAGCTACATTTTTGTTCAATTATTTTACATATTTCTGGTGTATTAATATGTAGATTTCAGCGCGTAAAAAGATCAGTAATCGATATTTGTAATTAATTTAAAATTATAATTAAACTTTTATTTTATATTGAGAAATTAAAGAAGTCAGGAATATTCAAATGTCAAGAGGTCAAGATGTTCGCGATAATTTTTTATTGTAGCAAAAAAAAAACATTGGTTTTCTCTCATTGAATATAAGTTTCAACATTTCAAGTTTTTTTTTTTTGTGAAGAAGAGAGAAAAAGATTAATCGTACAGCGTTGAAAAATATTTTTTGAAGATTTTCTATAATTTTGAAAAGTTTTCCTACGTTTTTATAGAATTGTGAACACAACGAAATACCTTGAAAGCAGGATGAACAGAGGTAAACGTACGAAGGACGATGGAGGGAAGAGTCTAACTGGTCGAAAATCCAGGAGAACCATTTTTCTTCTCTACTTGCGGAGAGACTGCGGCCGAAAAAGGATTGGGAACCACCACAGATGACGCTTTCTTCCCTCATCTTTTTCTATCTCCGAATCCCATCTTCCTCTGACGTATTCTCCCTTCAGAGCTTCGTTCTACGAACGTTTGTAATCCTCACATAGGATATGCTATGACCGGAGAAGAAACGGCAGCGCTTTGATGTGTCACAGGAATATGTATAATAAGCGCATAAGTGTTTAATAGAAAAAATTGAAGATGTGTATGCGTCTGAAAAATTTATTCCGCTTTAAAAAAAATTACATGCATCTATTTTTATAAGTCTTGCAATTGTAATTTTTCTTTCACACGCGAATCTCACTAATCATGTGACTTGTAACAGATTGCACGACTCATCTTATATACGTTGCGTAATACTTTTGACATCACGACGTTGCCACTTTTTTTTCTTTTTTTTTTTCTTTTTGATCGTGGCATATTTTATATAAAAATCACATATGATTCATAGAACGAAGTTTTGAGGAAAGAATACGTATTTTAAAGTTTGCTGCTACTTGCATTTTACATACTAAGGATATTTATAATTAATTTTTGTGAGAAAACAAAATGTATATACAACGTAAGAGATACGAAAGAGATTTTATCACAAACTTACTGAGCATTCTCGATTTATCGCATCTATCATCGTTCTTGCTTTGACTTCCACGTTCTTTCATTCGAGGGCCACAGTTTCTCTGATATCCTTTATGTTACTTCGATAAATATAACTATAAATCCGCAAAGTGTTGACACAAAAATTGAAATACTAAAAGAAAACTTTGCTTTTTTTCGTATGCTTTTTCTGTTGCTTCAAAAACGAAGTGGGAAAATCGCCAAATTGTAGTTATCGTCCAATGAATAAATTTGATGAACAGTTGCAACTGTATCTTTTTCTAAGGATATATTTTTATACAACATTACGCGTAATTTTATCTCATTCAAAATAATATAATAAAAATATTGCGAGAACGTACATAATTAATTTATCAAGAAATTATTAAATGTCAATACTTTATTCCTGTAAATTTAAAGAAACCTGATTTTAAGGAAATCTTCGTAGGCAACCTGTCAGAGATGACGTTAGACAAAAGCGAGAGAGATAGAAAGAAAGGGAAGCAAAAAAAGAATGAATATTCGAAAGATGAGGAGAAGCGGAGTTTGAACGCGCAGCAGAGAAGATCAGAGGGTTTTCGTGGCAGGGTGATTGGTAGCACCCGTTAGTTTAATCATCACGCATTAGCCTAACTACCCCTTACCCTGAATTCTAGCCCACTTTCACCCTCGAATTCCGCGCTACTCATTCTGTTCGCTCTACGCCGTCCTGTTTGCTCCGTTCTCATTCATTTCCTCTTACGTTTTGGTATACTCCCGCCGTTTGTTACGCGACGTTTTAACTTCCGTCAGTCTCACTTCATCTTATCTAAACACAATTGAGTGATATATATATATATAGATGCAATCTCTAACTTCCAACTATTTTCGAACGCATTAAACTATTATTCTTATTAAAAAATTATTATAATCTCCTATATGTATATATAAAATATATATATTTATAAAATTAAAGTTTAAAGAAAACGAAATAAATTATTAAAGCATTTAACAAAAATAAAAATTGCTTTCGATAATAAAAATTGTTAGCATTTTATATGACTATTGAAATTGCTATACATATAACAAAAATATATATAAAACAGCTGACATGTACATGTGACGTAAGCAATGTCATAACAGCTTGTGCAACACGAGCAACACGAGAAATAAAAGCAAGACATTAATTATTTTACAGTCTTATTTATTTATTTATAAATATAGGGTATTATTTATTGTTAGCAAATAAATTCTCCGCTATAATGAACAGTCGCGCAAAAAGACGGAAGCACTTTGACATTTGTCATTTGATTAATTCGTCGATCATGTGATCATTGCAAAAATTACGTCAGTTTCTGCATGATTCTATAAATATGTTCAAGTGTCAAAAGAGAGACAGAGAGAGAGAGAGAGTTTTTACATTGTGTATCGATTCACGTCAAGACATTTTTCAAACGAGCCATCTAGCTGCCACTTCGAATGTGTCGCGATATATCACGACTGTGCCATTTCGACACATTGGTCGATCGCAGATAGTTATCGGTGTGAAAATAACGTAGTTTATACTTAATGACGTGCGCGCGGTGACTCGTGATAGGCGGCACACGGCTAGAGATTAAAATTGGATAACAGTATCAACCACCTGCTACGTCAGACTTTAACAATCGCGTGGATACTGACAATTATTCAGTTGCGTTCTTACTTCCTCGTATCAATGACCATAAAAATATTTTTACATATATCCCGGTATGATATTTTGTGACGCAAATCGTAGAATATTATTTCGAATCTTTCACACATTTAATATAAGTAACGCTGTTATACAAGAATTGTTAACTTTCTATAGATTTCCTATCGCGCGATTAAATAATATGAAAGATATTATCAATATAATCGAAAAAGAGAGCGAGTATGTACTTGAAAAATATAAATCCGAAATGATCGAAAGAATTTATCTCAAAAATCGTACGATTTATAGTTCGTTTTAAGATGCTATTCTTCAAGTTTTCCTTGAATCCTTTTTCATATTTCTTCCTCCGTAACTCGAAAATCGTATTATTAGATATGAAATTACTTTGTATTTTATGAGGGAGGTTGCACGAGGCTGAATCCATTATTTGGACGCATTGTGTGTGATTCGTCAAAAATTAAGCATCATTAGTAGGACAGGCATGCACAACTGCGATGTAAACAAGCGGGAGGTGCTCTTAATGGCTGTAGCACGGTGATGATTTTCACCGGGTGCAAAAACACAAGAACTATAGAGAACCATTAATCAAATCGAATCAATGAGACCGTTAAAGGAACTCATTTTACCACTTATTCATCTATCATTATTAGAGACTGGGACCATCTGTTGCGATGATCGCCACTATCTGCTAACAGTTTATCTTTTCACATAACGGAATCTCTTCTCTTGTGAGCTACCAGACTTCGCCGCCCTTTCAAGGCTACCGGGGCAAGCATATATTTTTTTCCCCGTTTTTTTTTTTTTTTTTTCCCTTAAATAAAGATACGGGAGAAAGAATTTTAAATTATACATCTTGTTGTACGATATAATTACGATGCGCGAAATGAACGAGCAATATTGAGCAATTAGCGAGAGACCGAAATAAGACGTTACAAGCTTTTTAAAAATGTAGATATGTAATAATATATCTCTCCCATTTCATGAAAATTATACACCGCTGCGCACTCGTGCAGTAACGAGCGTGTTGTTAAAAAGGCGAGGAAATACTTTATCTACGCGTGATACGCGCAATATGCAATTTTTTTTCACCAGGCATACACGACACGCAACTTTCCGTTGGATGGTTCAACGGATAATGGACATTTTATACTCCCTTTTTTAACACAAGTTTTTTTTTTTTTAATATAGATAGTCTTTAATAATAGATATATAACGTCAAATTGGCGTTTTAAAATACAGCGAAACTTTAACGCGTAACGCATAAAAAAAGAAGCCATTCTCACGCATTATTCTCTTCGCGTTTTGTATTAAACAGATAGACTAATTATTTTTACTTGATAGAATAATTGAAAACAGATCACGAATTATATAAAATACGAAAGTTTCTGCACTTTCATGTCTCGGAGGAATGCAGAAAATAATATCCTCGCGATGGAATTTTACGTGGATATCGAGATACAACCACATCCGCAAACGTGCCTCCAAGAATCACGTATCGCTGGCCCGAAGCCGCAAAATCTTCCGACGACCTTCGACATTCATCGTAACTGAAGCAGAGCGAATCCTACGATTGAGTTTGACGACGCGAGAATCCGCGGGGCGCCGATGAGAGAAACGAAAGAGCGGAGCCGAGTCTGTGGAACGGACTGTTCCACTTGCTTTCGTGCTCGGACGACAGCCCGAGGCGAATGACTCCTAGAGCAAAGAAGGGCTTGGTTTGTAAGGGGTTATGCACGAGGTTATGCAAAACAAATGCACCGGAGAGTACCTGCTGCGGTCCAGCTTCGATGCTTGAATAGTGTGACGGGGCACGACCAGGAGTCGAGTCGACCTGGGCAGCTTGTTGTTCGACACTCTGCGTTCCGTTTCATTCCTGCCCCTTTGCACCTTGAAACTTCAAAATACAACGGGTAGATCCGCGCCCGCGTTGATTTACTGCCGAACGACCGAAAAAGCTTTGCGAAATTTCAAGAATATGCAAGATTGCAAGATTCAAGGACCCGGCTCTCGACGAGTTTCGTGTCTCACCTGCCCAAACGAAGCAGGGTTACGTGGAATATGTTTAAGTCTATTTTGCAGACTGAGAAAAAAAATTCGAGATTGAAATTTTTGTCTTTCGCTGGCAAATATTTTTAGATATAATTTTGCTGTAAATTATAAGCGAAAAAAATATTTCATAAAAATATTGTCTTACAAGTATATGTTTTCAAACTTTATTCTTAAATTAATAATAAAACAATAAAAAAATTAATTAAATTAATGTTTTAATTTAATTTAAAAATATCGTATTAAATTAATTTGATTGAAGGTGAAAATTGCATTCTCCAAAATTGCATTCTGCAAAATATAATTTTTTTTCGTTTACATTTATAACAATATATTGCAAATAATTCACGTACATAACTGCGCCATAATTTTATTTATAAATACATATCGTCTTAAACAATGTTTTCTTCTTATTTCGATTGTGTACGAGTCTGTCCGCTAACTTAATTTATGCCACTTCAGTCCAGCCTCTTTTGATATCTTGCACTGTTCACTTTGATTTCCCAGACCGCCTTCCTCCCTGCTCCATTTGATCTTATTTTTACCCTTCGCTTCTCCCGTTTATATTCCTCCTACCTTACCCTACTCTTTATTAGTTCCGGCCCACCAGAATAGACGGATTCCTTTATGTTTTGATTTATTGCCGGTCAACTCCAAGAGACTTGCCCATTGTATTTCGGAATACGCAAATTACGAAATTCAAGGTCCCCGAAGATCAAAAGTTTTACCTCGCAGCTAACACGGAAACGCGCGTTACCTGGTTCAGTCGCAAGTGAAATTCCTTCGTGTACGGTTCACTTCGATCATCTATTCATCTAATAACTCATCCTCTGCAGCGATATCAAAATGTGCAACATATGGTGTGTATTCATTTTTAATCGGAAACTGAAATTGTACAAGAGAACACATCTCTTTCTCTCTCTCTCTCTCTCTCTCTCTCTCTCTCTCTCTCTCTCTCTCTCTCTCTCTCTCTCTCTCTCTCTCTCTCTCATCTCTCCCTCTTTTTTAATATACGATATGATTGTTTCATCAAAAAATTCAACATTAAATTTTCTCAAATATTAAATAACCGATATTATAATAAACCGAGAAATGAAATACATCTTTCAAAAGCCGCGAATCTTAATGCAAAGCGTATCACGAAAGTATATCGAAAACGAGAACGCGCGCGGCGGAGCGTCGACAGTTAATTTTCATTCGAAGTAGCAGCGATTAGAGTTTCGGCGTTAGGTATCGATGTGGTATCGATAATGGCGCGTGATATCCACGGAGTAGCTATGTATACACATGATGTATAGGAAGTAATATTTTGGGAGGCATGAGCAATATATCTTCCAGCGGCGTTGGTTCATGATGCTGATATCAGTATCACGGTTATCGAAAATATTTTGAAATCTATGATGCATCTATGGCGCGCCGGTCCTTAATACTTCTTCTCTATTGAAATTCGGCAGATGTAACGCCATATTTATACATACAGGTTGAGAAATAAATTGCGGCTGAGAATTAATTATGAAAGTCATCATATAAAAAGAAATACACTCCCAAGTAATTTATATTTTTAATTAAAATATTTTAATTCTTTTATTATATATTCATTCCAATCTAGAACTTGTATACGTAGATTTTTTCATCTCAAAATTAACGTAAAAAAATAATTAAAATAAATTTCTATAAATTATTATATTAATAAGATTATGCATATATTTAGAATTTTGCGATGTCTAACATGATATACGATCTATATTGAAAGTATCATAGAACATATGTTATGACACTTCAAGAAAATGCTGAAGAATATGCAGAAAATATTTATCGATAAGAAAAATATTTATCGTAATATACGCTACATACGAGCTTAAAAAAATATATATCAAAATATTATTGTTGCGTGCTCAAATGACCACACTGAAAAAAATAGCAATCAAATAAGAGAGTGTTTTGACATTCTCAGTAAAGTAATTATTTTCTCATGCCAATCTCTTGCTTATGTAGAATCCTTCTGTCGGCCCTTTTTGCGCACTTTTTTCTTCCACTCGTGAAGAAAAGGGCAAAGTTATCACAAGAAAACTCACTGTTACTCTACCCTCCGGCATTAAATGCGCGACGATGCGATAGCGGCGATAGTCATACTTATAATTAGAGGAGTCAGCGAAATGATTTATGACGCACACGTGGTGTACGCACTGCTTTCGTAAATATACTTCCTTTATTCGTTTTCGCTCAGGCATATACATTTGTTGAGGGGCTTGGTCTTGATTAATATTTTGAAACACTGTATTCGGTCGGGGCTTATTCTTACGTCGAAGAGATCACAAAATTATTATCGCCGCGACATTGTACTTTGTAAAGTAAAATCAGTGGCTAAATTACTATTATTGTTATACGGGTGCGTTTGAAACGATCGCGAATAAAGTCTCTCTTTGTTTCAACATAGATTAAAAGTTAGTTCCAAATCAGTAAAATTACAAATTAAAAAATACAATACATACTTATTGGCGCAGAGTATGTATATATTTTACGTTTTAATATTATATCTTTATTTTTATGGTTCCTCTAAAAAAAGTCAACACAATTAAATAAAAATTAAACCTTCCATATATTTATTTAATGATAATAAGTAGAGAAGTTCTTTTTAATTATAAAATACTTTATAAAACGCGATGTTATAATATTGTACAATGTATGGCAACAATGTGTAACGATAACATAGAATATCCCATAAATTCAATCTAATAAAAATTATAAATAATATATCCATCGAATAATGTTACACAAATAGAAGCATGCAAATAAAAATAAAAATTCGGTTTTGAATATAATTATTATATTACAAAATCAATTTTTCAGAATTTTTGTAATGTTTTAAAACGCGAGAAGTTTAAAGAAAGATAAAGGAAGATAAAGGACGATAATCAAAGTTAGGAGCTAAATTGAATAATTCGTTTAACATTTATATATATTTAAAATTCTTGTTATTACTAAAAATATACGGAAATTCTTAGAAAACTCAATATCCAACTTGAAAATGGACAAAGAGATCTTTGATTGACGAAAAGTTTTTATCTATTAACTTTTATCAAATTTCTTTCAACATAATATATAATTTATATCACTCATAAATATAATAATGAATTAAATATTGTCTATTGTGATATAAGTTTAAGTTGAACGATAAAATTCAGAAAAATTTTCTAGTAAGTAATATATTCGCAGATTTTCTTTTCTGTTTAATAAATTGCAATAAATACCATTTCTATTTAACATCTAATATATTTGTAAAAGTATTTTTTGAAAGCAAATATTTTATACTTGTACGCGAGATGTGTACCACCCGTCGGATCACGCAGAGTATTAAAAGTCAAAGATTAAATTATATAATTTTCGAAAACTAATAGAATAATTATAATTATAAAGAAATGTTCTACTTTAATGTCTATTTGCATAAATACCATTTATATTATTATTATGTTAAATACTTTCTCTATCGTTCGCAGTAGATTTGTAAAACAGAATGCTAATAATAAAAGAAAGATAAAAAATAATAGGACACATTTTATAGTTTTATAATATAAATTATAAGATATATTTTTTAATCAAGAATCAAAGAGCGAATATTAATAAATTATAAACACAGAATTATAGAAAAAGTATCGTAAATGCGAAAGAGAAATTATTTTGTATTTTGTTGTGTCTAAAAAATGTTTATAAAAATAAAACCTATAGATTTATTATATAATAATCTTTTGCATTCGATATATTATATTTAAAATTAAATTTAAATTATTGTTATCAATTGTATTGATTAAAAACAGACCAATAAAATAAGATCTTATAAATATACTAGCATCACTTAAAACTTTTTAATATCAAATATATCAAACATCATATACAGCAAAAACGTAAACGTGCGATTAAGTTTCAGATTTATTAGAAATTTAATAAAGAATATTTAAAGAAACAATTAATTAATAATATCGAGATGCTTTCGAAGAGACAAGAATTCGCCACGATTAACTTTCGTCATTTTTAAACGCATTCTACAACAATGCACGCACTTCACCAAAAATTATCAAGACATTTCGCACAATGTGTTTATCGTTGAAGAGGACAGATGATTATTTTCAAAAAAATAAAAGCGCACTTACTGATTCCGCATACCTGGGACAGGATGTAAACTGACTCCGATGTATTCGGTCAGACAAGATTGGATTGGAGTCGCAGCATCCAATATGGCGCACCCCGTCGGCCGTCGGAACATGGCGACGACGGGCCTCGGTGGCGATTGTTTCGAGGCCCGCGTTTCGCACTCGGTGGATTGCTTTCGAAAAATCATTTCCATCACTTAATGGTCAACGACAACAACGTCAGCCATCGGACTACGTTTCTATTAAATATCGATATATTCGCATATATCCCGCCGTATTCGATTGGTATCGTCAGGCCTATGTATCCGCGCACATAACGTATGTATACGTACCGCCCGCGCGAATACATATTTTTCGGTGTACACAAACATTGCCTGACGGGCGGCAACAACCCCGGCATCGAACTACGCTTCTATTAATACCCACTCGTTCGATTTGACCGTGTGATACTTATGTGTGCGTATAAATATACGTGCGCGACATTGGACGCCCGCGTGTCTTCGACGCGTTTTCGATGACTGGCATATATATATATATATATATATATATATATATATATATATGCCATTCTGATTTAACTATCCCGAAATGAATCGTCGCGCCGACACCGCGTCGCACGGACGAACGAATTTTCGTTATTTTTCGCTGCTGCCCGATAGGACACGTTGCCAACTATGAGAGATTGCGCTCGGTGTCCGCGGATAGCGACATTGTTCGAGATACTATGACACCGCCGGTTGCGCAAATTAGATTTACTCCAAGCCTCTCTTTCTATCCCTCACGTGTCTCTAATAATTATAGTTTTCAGTTGACGGAGATTTTCTTTGCCAAAAAATTTAACATCAATGCCAAAATATAATTTAGTCTTTTATTAGAAAACTTTTTATAGAACAAAAAATAAATTACATTAATTAAATATAAAAAATATTTAAACAGCTAATAATTCCTATTTAAAACTTGATAATAAAATATAAATTAAACGTTTAATAAAATCTCTGTAAAATTAATATTATATTATCTCTTCTAGCGCATTGCAATTTATTCAAATATAATTATCCAAGTTTTATTTACTGATAATATTAAGATAAAAGACGTTTATAAAATGAATATACAAGAGAGAATTGAACTGTCACTGTTTACGGAAAATATGAAAATGCGAGAAATTTTTTTACGTAATTTTTTTTATATATAATATATTTAATTATATATTTAATTATATATTTATATATAATTCGCGTATATGACATAAGTTGCCAAAAAGATAGTTTAATATCAGACCAAAATTATAAATACATTTGTTGCAATTGTCTTCAATTCGCCCGTATGTCCAAACGTTCTTCGGCGCGATAAGCTGTTGACTTAGACCAATTACGCAAAAAGTCAAATAGCCGTGGAAAATGGTAATTTGCGCGTGCGCCCGTGTATCTGTATTTGCATAATGCGTATAAGAAAAGTACGATAATGTTGCATACGGTCATAATTCTTTCGCGTGAATCGTTACTCAACGCCTCAGATAACATCGCGTTATCTACAATCAATCAAATATTTCACGTGTTCGTGGAGGAGTGCTAATTACGGCACGCTAAAGCATACTGTTTATCGTATTCCGCTAGCAACGTTACTCAAACGCCGGTAGTAAATCGCTTTATCGTTACGACTGAGCTACTGTTTTCATTCAATTTGAATCTCTCGCGTCTCATAGACGTCGCGCTTCGCCTAAAAAGATTTATAAGAGATTTGCAGCGAGAGCCCGCGCGAGCTTGCATACGCAACGTACTGCGTCAAAAAAGAAAAGAAAGGAAGAAAGAGAAATAAAAAAAAATAAATAAATAAAAAGAACATGCACACGAGAGAGACAAATTCTTTTCATCCTTCTCGAACGTCATACCTTATCGACGTTTCTCCACGTAGGACTTTGCCGCGTGTATTTTCCGCCGTGCCAAGGGAACGCGGAAAGGGAGAAAGAGCGAGAAAGAATGAGAGGAGCAGAAGGGCGAAGGATGGGGGATAGGATAGAAAGGGGAGAGCAGGAACATTCGCATCTTGCTGCCTTTATAAATGCTTCTACATTTATTAAGGCTACTCCCCGGACCCTGGACGCACCGGTATACGTATTTCGAAATGAATGCCTCGTGACGTGGCACCGCGACGCTGTCGTCGGGGCGCGCGTGAACGCTACGAAAAGTGAAATATTCCTCTGTCGTATTTTCACATGCGCGCACACGACAAATGACCACCGTGCGTCTGACGGCCGCTGGCCTCGGTAAAAAGACCGTACGTACATATGTAAATAGATATATGTATGTAATATCGCGAAAGATATTCGTCTTTCGTCGATTAAACGACGATGTCGAAAAAAAAAAAAAAAACACGTGGATAAAAATTCGTCGGACAAAAATCTCCCCATTAGTATTTATCGAATTAATTACAAATTTAAATATTCTGATCGCGAAAAAATGTCGCGACATTTTTTTTTTCTTTTTTTACGTTTCACTGCACTTACGTTACACGAGAGAAATTATAAGAATTAATTTTTACACGGACGGAAATAAAAACGAACAAATTTCTGATTGCAAAGACGATACCTTTACACTAGCAAGTATAAAGTAATCGCGATACAAAGTAGTCCGAATTAACTGATAACGATGTATCTCGCGTCGCGCGTTTTTTGAGAGCGCCACGCCTATATGGTATTTTAGTATACAATGTAATAATTACAATGTAATGTATAAATTTTAATACGCATTTTAATGCTCTTTTTCCTATGCGGTCGATTAAACAACTCCTGACAAGAAAGTGATTTGTCGCGCGGGATACTTTATTCCAGATAATCATACACCATGTTAGACGTGGGTCGTTCAGCGCGACAATGTATATACATTGATTAATGGCACCGTCTTCAAGCCCGAATAAGGAAGATCTTGACGTCCGTTAAACCATACGTAAATCTTGCATTTCTTTTTTTTCTTTACCCTCTGTAAAACGATACGGATCACGTGCTCATATTAGACGCGTCGTATCTCAAATATAGCGAAGTGCGTTATTAACACATTTACCAGAAACTACGAAGAAAAGCAAATTAACGCTTATTTGCAACGAAAGGGAGCGTTTTAGTATAGAAATCGTTATGACAAATTAGAAATATAGGAGGCAGGAAACAATTCGATTAAAGTTAAATTGTTCCTCTCCACGCACGCGAAAAAAATTTAAGTATGAAAGAATAGCGTATGCATGTAGAAGCCTCCGAAAATAAAGACATTTGCTGATAGATTCGTATATCGGCTAATCGTCAATGGCCAGGAGCGGTCGGAATATTGGCGCGCAATCAGCACGATAAAATCAGCACGATACTACTCGAGACGAGTGGGCGCGCGGTTGCGATAAAGATAGAGTATAAAGCTCGAGAGGTACGATATACTACTTAATACCGACTACACGCTTAGCATTCGATCTGAGCATGTACTAACGGCCACTTCTCGACAAAAATTAATCATCGAAATCAGCCGGACGCCGATTAAGGGCGATCACCTAGGCAAATCGTTAAGCGTACTTTTCGGTGGTGATGTCGGTTCTACCTGTTGTCAGCGGAAGAAAAAAAGGGGGCAGGAGAGAGGGGTGGAGGGCGACCAATCCCCGAGCAACATGAAGCTTGAAAAAAAATTTCCCACCTGGTAATTTCTGCATGGCGGCAACGGGAAGGGAGAAAATTGCAAGAACATTGTAGGGGAACGGCCGACTAAAATTTTCTTATCCGAGACCAATCCATTTTGCAAAATTGCAGCCTTCATAATAATCTGCACTTTGTAGCACGGACTTGGCCTACCAACACGTGGTCTCGCGACAGGCCGGGGATCTACTGATTATCCAGGGATCGTTAGATTATTTTAAAGGTTCAGATAATTCCGGCGCCTCGTAACACCGAACACGGTTTCTCGAGATCGAGAGCTTTTCAGCTTTTGCGACTTGATGTCTTCATGCGTGCATGAATATTTCATAGCTCGTATCTCGAAAAAACAACACGGAGGTTGATGCGTAGATATTATCGATCGCTTCAACTAGACGACTAGACGTTTGCGGGATCGCACAAAATGGCACCGCAGTTATTGACATAAGATCTTGCGGCGTTGTGCGACGCTCTTTCGAAGTGAAGTGGGGCACGTTGTTCCTTGTAGAAACAAAAGAAAATAATAGGTAGTAAAGAATATAGCATCCCGCCGGTCTGTACCAGCGCGATCCGGCAGTTAACCGGCTTTGTATCGTGATTAATCTGCCGAAATGAGAGACTCGATAAAAAACACGGATTATATTTTGTAAAAATTTACTCTACTAATATTATAAAAATTTCTACTGCATTAAATAATAATTGTCAATTTTATATACTCGTTGTCAGCCGTTATAACATTAACGGTATTTTTTATTAGATTTATGCTCGCAGATTCATATCATGTGAGGTACATAATATATATATATATATATATATATATATATATATATATATATATAATATAAATATATAACACATACAGAATACATAATTTTCATGTACTCATATTGATTGCAGTGTGTTCGGTTGAAAAATATCAAAAATTAAATCGCATAGTCTTTCCAGATTAATATTTTCCACTAAAGAAATATATATTATATATTCTGGGAATGTGTCGTGCATCACCGTCGCCCAGTTTTCGCTTCGATATTCGGAATGATTTTATCCTTCGGCTTCAGATTGTGTGAGTATCAGCGGAAAAGATAGATCATCATGGCGGGAGTAAATCACCGAGTTAATGTCGCCAACTAGTAGAATGCGAAGATATGACGGAAGGCGCAAAACCCAATGTCCGATATCGCGATCCTAGAAAAAGCGTCGCCGAGACATATTTTGCTACATGTTACGAAAATTTAATTCGTGGAAGAATTAATTCGATCGTTGCCAAGATAGAGGTACAAACGAAAGTTTGCGCTTTAACGAAAATGCCAAGTGCACGCGACGGAGTCTGGAAAATGTTTTTTTCCACATTCCCGACCGTATCCAGAATGAGGAGAGAAATAACAGCCTCGCCAATCGAGAATACGGTACGTGTCGGTGACGTTGCCAGCTTCGAGTGTCCGCTTCGCTGTCTCAGTGCCGGCTTGAGGATGGATCATTCATAGCCGCGGCGATGAATCACGAAATGTCTGGGACAGCTTACTAGAGAACCGACGTTACCAGAGATAAACTAGAGGAGGAGCAAAAAAAAACGATCGATGGCGAAATGAAAAGAATAGATGCAAAACAAGCAGAGAAAGTAGGACATAACAATGAATCTTCGTATAAAAATGAAGTAATATTAATAGATGAAGATAAATTAATTGCTTAATTATCAATTATTGTAATTACAAAAAAAAAAAAAAATTTATATATACTATATATGTATATAAATGCGATAACTTAAATATAACGCGAGTTTAATTAATAAAAAAATAATTTGACAGAACAAAAATTAACGTTATATGAAAAGTGCGAGTGCACATGTTAAAAAATAAAATAGAACGAAGATACGATGATGAATAGCGTGGGATGAAACAGGAAAAAGCGGAGTACGAAGATACGAAGGACGGAGGTTGGAATCTTCCGGAAGTACGTCCGACGAACCGCCCGTGTTCCTCCATTTTTCAAAAAATAAAAGCGACCGCAGTGCCGACTCATTGTTTGGATCTTCCGACTGTTTGCGTAGACGCGCGTAGCTCGTGAATAGGCTTACGAAGGGTGGATACGATTGCGTATATATGTATATACATATATATATATATATATATATGTGTGTGTGTGTGTGTGTGTGTGTGTGTGTTGACTCTCTCCGTTGGAAGAATGTCACTATAGAACCAAAGAAAATATTATCACTTTTGTCCCACCCCTACGCGATGCTCCCACTGTTTTCACGAGAATCCGCGGGAGTGAATCAATCGTCCGTATTTCTTTTCGATTTATCAGGTCCGGGAAAAAGAAAAAGTCCATTTCATCGACATTTCACTTTGACAGTCCCTTTCTTTCCCGACCCTTCATTGTCATAAATCTGGTAACGAGACCGACTCCGATAAAACTGTAACTTGGCGAAATTGCTCGCGCGATCTATTTCATATTCTCTCATTATTCGTGACCGATTTTGATAATTAAGCTCGCTATCAAGTAGTTTTCCATTAATCAAATATAACGACGGTTAAAGAGCAACGTTTCTGTGAGATTATTAGCCGCGTCGTATTTTCTCTATTTTTATCAAGGTCAATCGACCATATCGCAGATCGTTATAATGCAAGAGACGACCGGGTTTTTAATTTACGCAGTTGTGTGGAACGAGAGAGAGAGAGAGAGAGAGAGAGAGAGAGAGAGCCGGCGTTTATGAAACAGTGCATATGGTGCATAGACGGTAATGCGTCTGGATGAAGCGTGACGCCGAGACGCGTTAATGACGCGTTGTTGTACGAGAGAGAGAGATACAGTTTTAAGAAAGCTTTTCACGTTTCTTGTGTTATAATAATGAAAGAAGCTGAGGCAGACAGCACGATGTGACGAGAATGATGACATTACGTGTCGGATGGTTAAAAGCGAGGAGGTAATTAACGTTGAGGATGCTTCATCAGTCAAGAAACTAACCCCTCGGCATCCGCCACATCCAAGGACACGACCTGTCGTATCTTTATTTAAATCAAACAAGGATAGTTGACGCGTGGTGGAGTGATTATTAATTCAAAACGCGCGCACTAAAGACAGTTAATTAGCTTGACATAATGATTACGAATCGCGCTGATGACGATAACGATTGCTAACTTTGAATTACCCGGTAAGGCTAATTAATTAATTATATACACAGATATAAATTATACTTGAATATTACAAGAGAAAAGGAGACAGTTAGATGTGTAACAAGCATAGAAATAACAGCTCTAATTATTTATTTATTATCTTTGAGTGTTTACAAAATCTCAATAATGAAGATATTTATTTATTTATTTATACGGAAATAAGATTCCTTTAGTATAAAAGAACAATGTAAATTAATATATCAACATCAGAATATCACAATTACAAGAAGAGAAAAAGGCAAACATAATAGATTTCAAAAAATGATAATAATAAAAATAAGATAACATTAAAATAAATATAAAAGTAAACTAAAATCAGGAAAAATTAGTGAAAGCATTTATCTATATATGTAATTGTATTCTCATTTAAAAATTTTAAAAAAGATCATAGTTTCAGTTAAAAATTACAAAATAGTATAAAGACTTGAAACATTAATTCAAATATGACTCACGTGCCTTGTTTCATTTAAACAAAGATATGACAGAATAGAAACAGTCGTAAACGCAACAACCATATTTCAGCAATATGGCGACAAGCCAAATCTACCTCTGATCCTGGGTACTTACTTTTGTCTGCCATCATTTCGACCGCACAGGAATGTGTACATAATTTCGGGCAACTTTCTTGTTTTCGGGATGGCTACCGGTGATAAATTTCGCTCGAGCGGCAGGGAGAAAATAATAAAGACGCGAAAAGTGCGTAACATGTGCTGCTGTTTCGTGTTGCAGGGTAGGTGGTAGGTAAATAAATAGAGGTAGGCCTACAGTTCTGGCTCGGTTACATCACGGCGCGTCTTATAAAAATGTCATGCAGAGAACAGTGAGGCAATAAGTTACAATCCGACCCCATAAATCGTTCGAATTTGAGCGCAATGGCGCAGCATGCTCACGCAGTTCCAAGGTCAGCTTCTCTTAAATCTATCCTCCCTCCGTTCGTTCTTTGTACAACATCAGGTGAATTGTTTTAAATTCAATGTTTCGTACATGATAAATAGGAGAAATTTGTACCAAAATAGAGCCATTACCGTATAAAACATTCGTTAGAGTGTCGTATAGAATAACGCACGTGTCCCGATGACGTTTTCCAATTCTTAAAAATCCAACGAGCGGCAATAATGCGACGGACGGGATTCAATGCGGCAACAATAAAAATCGCTATCCGTTCCGGAGATCAGAAGCGGCGAAAACGGTGGCGAAACGCTAAAGCGTGAGCTCGAGCAATGAAAGCAAGAGAGCAGCAAGTGGCTCGTACGTCAGCCGGTGGCTCGTAAACGTCAGCGGTGGTGCTCGTAAACGTAAACGCGATGCTATAAGGGGATGTACAGCGGCGCGCAGCCGGGGAGTCACCATGGCATAACAGTTAAAGAGATACATGTATATGTATAGAGAGAGAGAGACGATCCATTTAGCGGTTTAAACGGGGTCGTTATATCGCCGTTTACAACGAAACAATCTGCTCCTGAATATCTGGACACGTGTCGTGAGATTTAGAACGGGCGGAGCGAAATGTTAGATTACCGCGGCGAACGCCTTTGAGTGCGCCTGCATGCGTGTATTAATCCGCTATACGTTCCATACTAATGCAAATTAGAACGAGACATTAATTTTCCTTCACATAATTATTGCTTCAGCTTCGTCGCACAGCATTTATGCTCTTTGTACCTCGCATCCGTAGCATCATCTAATGATTTTTTTTATCCAAATAAGCATCTAAAATTTATCAAATACATTTTGAGAACAATAGAAAAAAATTTGAATAAAGTAAAAAAATATTAAATAAAATTATATTTGCTTAATATAATTTTGTACATAACATTTTGTACATAAAGCTCGTAAAATAACCAGAAAGATTTACTTCGACAAATATAGGCGCGTAACTTCCGCTTTCGAAACGAATAATAAATCACTGCGATGCGCGTTTATCTCTGATAACTCAACTCTCTCTCTCTCTCTCTCTCTCTCTCTCTCTCTCTCTCTCTCTCTCTCTCTCTCTCTCTCTCTCGCTACATAATAATCTCCATTAACAACGGAGATTTATCAATAAGCAACCACTATCCGGAGAATGGCAATTAAGGGAAGGCGCCGAGGAATACCGGATGGAATCAAAACGCGACAGGATAAATTCACATCGAGCGGAAGATGCTGCGGAGATTTAATAAAAGCGAGAAAACCGCTTGGGGATGACTATAGATATTATCGAATGGCGGAGGAAAGGCGATGCGCCATCGAGTTTTCGGGGTTAGTGATTAAACTGGGGATTGAATCCTGGAGAGATCGGGCGAGTATGCCGCCCGAATCCTGCCATGGTATTTGTGGGGCTGGCACGGGAAGGGGTTGAAACAACAGCGTTCTGTGTTTAATCATGTCTGACCGAGCGAGGGGACCTTCAGACGAGGATAGAATTTGCATAGTTGGGGCTCACGTGTTCATAGACCTTACCTCCGTTGTAAGCTGTACACGCGAAAAAAGAGGACGTAAATTGAAAACTCTACGTACTAGAAATCACTCCTTGGATACTTAGTTACAGCAAATAAAAAATAATTTTTTAATTTAAATGATTACTTTATATCACGTAGACTCTAATGGTTTTCCATGCTTTGTGAATTATATGGTACAATTATAAATCTTGTTTTTCCTGTTAATTATCAGTTAATTATACGGTGTAATGAATACATATAGTATAAATTATCACGTGAGAAAGAAATTAATAATAATTAATTTTCGTAAACAATGTACAATTAATGTTTAATCAATAAATAATATAATGCAATTAAATTATGTGAATCAAATTAAAATAATAATATTAATAATAGTGTGTAATATATGTAACGCCATTGCTCTTGATAAGTGATAGCAAGATATATACGTAAGTCATAAATAAATATAAAAAATGTGAAATAATTACGAAAAGACCTATAAACTAATTATTTTATTCATTTCTTTCCCGTATCAGTGTTTTAAAATGTTGCGCAAAAAACTATCATAATTAAAAAACAAAAAAAATCTAAGAATTCTATACAACTTAGAATTAAAAGACGCGGCGTAAAACTGCAACATAAGAATGTACCACTCGGGGAAAAAAATATGGACGATATCTTAATCGCCGATAAAACCAGCAATAAGTTGCAACACCACCCAGAAGGAAGATTGCGGGTGCGGCTGCGAAAACAAGAACGACAGGAAATGCCAAAATTATGATAATGATTCGGAGCGTTTTCAGTTAAGACATTAGGCGACGTGTATAATTTAGACGAAAGCCAGATCAGTAAGTAAAGACCGCGTAGCATCGATGTTCGTAATAATAAACTTTAATGTATATTATGTAGATTGCAGTTAAGCTCGTGCGATGTGTATGTGTGTGTGTGCGCATACTTTTTTATCTATATCTTTCTTTCCAATATAATTTTATCAATAAACGATCGCGCGTAGCGTAAAATCGAAGATCCTTACTTATGTTAATCGCGATCAAAAAGTACCGTTTTACGTACTATTATTATTATCTTCCTAAGATTTGCATATATATTTTTTATCCACTGCAATACTTTTATTGCGCAAATTATTATCGTTACAAAATTGTCACATTTGTTCGATATCAAATGGACGACAAATAATATCCAAATATATTCTTAAACTATTTAACGTAATAAACATATTTCTTTTTTCTTTAAATCGTCTTGAACGAACTGCTGGTCTGAAAATATGAGCGGCGCATGTTCTCGGGCGGTGCATGCGCCCCTGAAGAAAAATTAAACGCGTGCAATGTGCGGAAAGATTGGTAGGGCGCGGATGAGTATCGGGTAGAAAGGCGGAAAGAGGTAAGATGATGGTACAAGAAGGATAATAATCCGTAGTTTCGATCAAGATTATAGCCGCGCGGTTAAATGAATAGTTTACGAGCAGCGAAAATGAGACGGGCAAAATGTTAAGCCGCCTTCAAGCCTCGGGATCGAGCCTCCTTTATACACCATTCCACCTGTAATAAACTTCAATGTTAAATGTCTTTATTGCGTTTCTGTAGCTAGCCCGCTGTGTGTACGAGGTAATTGATATGAGCAAACTGAAAGGCCGCAGTGGCGCTAGTCGTGTCCCGTCTGAATTACACGCGAGCTATCCGAGCGTTAAAAGGACAGATAAGTATTTAATGACTAGTTTTGTAACGCCGCTTGATTCTCCATCAAAAAGAAAATCTCATTGATTATTCCAGCTAAATCTTAATCCTCCGCGGAAGCAAGTGTCAGTCACGTCATTATGATTGAATTCTCAATTACTATTTAGAATACGAGACGATGATGATTTGTCCACGAAATCACGTTTAAGACAGAAAATGATATCTATTTAGCGGATTGAAAAATTCTGTCTTATTTATTCCTACCTCGATCAATTAATAATTCAATGATTATTTGTATAATTGACGCTCTACTTTTTACAATAAAACGTAGCGCAAATTTATTTCTATTATTTTTCTCTTCTAACGCTTCCTTTATGTATCTCAAATCTCTAAAAATATATCAAAAAATCCGCAGTTAAAAAAAGATGGAACAAGCAAATGTGGAACATCTCGTGCGTAGTATTAAATTTTGCA